>NW_027415602.1:0-174585 GCF_964106895.1 Numenius arquata
GGTTCCGTAGGCACCTGCAGTGTTCTGTAGGAGCCCATAGGGTTTTAGTGAGGTTCCGTTGTGTTGCTAAGGGTCTTGTAGAGTGCTGTTGGGTCCTGGAGTATTCTGTAGGGTTCCAGAGGGGCTCATAAGGTTCCGTCGAAATCTGTAGGGTTCCCTAGGGGCCCGTGGAGTCCCGTAGATTTCCGTAGGGACCTGTAGGGCTGTGTAAGTGCCCGCAGGGGTTGGTAGGAGCTTGTAGGGTGCCATATGTTTCCGGAGGGTTGTGTAGGGTTCCGTAGGGGCCGGTGATGTTCCCAAGGGACCTGTAGAGTCTCGTACGGTTCCGTAGGGGCCTGTAGAGTCTCGTACAGTTCCGTAGGGTCCTGTAGGTTTCCATAAGCGCCCGCAGAGGTCTGAAGGGGCCCGTACTGTTCCGTAAGGATCCATAGGGCTCCGTAGAGCTTCGTAGGTTCCCTAGAGGCCTGTAGAGTACCGCAGGAGCCAGTAGTGTTCTGTAGGGGCCCGTAGGGTTCCTTCCATAGGGGCTGGCAGTGTTCCGTAAGGGCCTGTAGGGTTGTGTAAGTGCCCGCAGGAGTCTGTGGGATTCTGTAAGGTTCCGGAGGGTTCTGCAGGGTTCCGTAGGGGCCCGTAGAGTTCCGTAGTGGCTGGTAAAGTTCCGTAGGGCCCTGTACCGTTCCGTAACTGCCTGCAAGGGTCTTTAGGCTTCCGTAGGGGCTGGTAGGGTTCCATAAAGTTCCGTGGGTTCCTGCAGAGTTCTGCAAGTGCCCGCAAGGGCCTGTAGGGGCCCACAGTGTTTCTGTCAGGTTCCGTAGAGTTCCGTAGGGGCCATAGGTTTCCGTAGTAGCTGGTAATATTCCGTAGGGGTCTGTAGGGTTCCGTAGGCACCTGCAGTGTTCTGTAGGGGCCCATAGGGTTTTAGTGAGGTTCCGTTGTGTTGCTAAGGGTCTTGTAGAGTGCTGTCGGGTCCTGGAGTATTCTGTAGGGTTCCAGAGGGGCTCGTAAGGTTCCGTCGAAATCTGTAGGGTTCCCTAGGGGCCCGTGGAGTCCCGTAGATTTCCGTAGGGACCTGTAGGGCTGTGTAAGTGCCCGCAGGGGTTGGTAGGAGCTTGTAGCGTGCCATATGTTTCCGGAGGGTTGTGTAGGGTTCCGTAGGGGCCGGTGATGTTCCCAAGGGACCTGTAGAGTCTCGTACGGTTCCGTAGGGGCCTGTAGAGTCTCGTACAGTTCCGTAGGGTCCTGTAGGTTTCCATAAGCGCCCGCAGAGGTCTGAAGGGGCCCGTACTGTTCCGTAAGGATCCATAGGGCTCCGTAGAGCTTCGTAGGTTCCTTAGAGGCCTGTAGAGTACCGCAGGAGCCAGTAGTGTTCTGTAGGGGCCCGTAGGGTTCCTTCCATAGGGGCTGGCAGTGTTCCGTAAGGGCCTGTAGGGTTGTGTAAGTGCCCGCAGGAGTCTGTGGGATTCTGTAAGGTTCCGGAGGGTTCTGCAGGGTTCCGTAGGGGCCCGTAGAGTTCCGTAGTGGCTGGTAAAGTTCCGTAGGGCCCTGTGGGGTTCTGTATGGACCTGTAGGGTTCCGTAGGGGCCTGCAGGGTTCTGTAAGTGCCAGCAGGTGTCTGTAGGGTTCCGTAGGGCCCTGTACCGTTCCGTAACTGCCTGCAAGGGTCTTTAGGCTTCCGTAGGGGCTGGTAGGGTTCCATAAAGTTCCGTGGGTTCCTGCAGAGTTCTGCAAGTGCCCGCAAGGGCCTGTAGGGGCCCACAGTGTTTCTGTCAGGTTCCGTAGAGTTCCGTAGGGGCCATAGGTTTCCGTAGTGGCTGGTAGTATTCCGTAGGGGTCTGTAGGGTTCCATAGGCACCTGCAGTGTTCTGTAGGAGCCCATAGGGTTTTAGTGAGGTTCCGTTGTGTCGCTAAGGGTCTTGTAGAGTGCTGTCGGGTCCTGGAGTATTCTGTAGGGTTCCAGAGGGGCTCGTAGGGTTCCGTCAAGATCTGTAGGGTTCCCTAGGGGCCCGTGGAGTCCCGTAGATTTCCGTAGGGACCTGTAGGGTTGTGTAAGTGCCCGCAGGGGTTGGTAGGAGCTTGTAGGGTTCCATATGTTTCCGGAGGGTTGTGTAGGGTTCCGTAGGGGCCGGTGGTGTTCCCTAGGGACCTGTAGAGTCTCGTACGGTTCCGTAGGGGCCTGTAGAGTCTCGTACAGTTCCGTAGGGTCCTGTAGGTTTCCATAAGCGCCCGCAGAGGTCTGAAGGGGCCCGTACTGTTCCGTAAGGATCCACAGGGCTCCGTAGAGCTTCGTAGGTTCCCTAGAGGCCTGTAGAGTACCGCAGGAGCCAGTAGTGTTCTGTAGGGGCCCGTAGGGTTCCTTCCATAGGGGCTGGCAGTGTTCCGTAAGGGCCTGTAGGGTTGTGTAAGTGCCCGCAGGAGTCTGTGGGATTCTGTAAGGTTCCGGAGGGTTCTGCAGGGTTCCGTAGGGGCCCGTAGAGTTCCGTAGTGGCTGGTAAAGTTCCGTAGGGCCCTGTACCGTTCCGTAACTGCCTGCAAGGGTCTTTAGGCTTCCGTAGGGGCTGGTAGGGTTCCATAAAGTTCCGTGGGTTCCTGCAGAGTTCTGCAAGTGCCCGCAAGGGCCTGTAGGGGCCCACAGTGTTTCTGTCAGGTTCCGTAGGGGCCATAGGTTTCCGTAGTGGCTGGTAGTATTCCGTAGGGGTCTGTAGGGTTCCGTAGGCACCTGCAGTGTTCTGTAGGAGCCCATAGGGTTTTAGTGAGGTTCCGTTGTGTCGCTAAGGGTCTTGTAGAGTGCTGTCGGGTCCTGGAGTATTCTGTAGGGTTCCAGAGGGGCTCGTAGGGTTCCGTCAAGATCTGTAGGGTTCCCTAGGGGCCCGTGGAGTCCCGTAGATTTCCGTAGGGACCTGTAGGGTTGTGTAAGTGCCCGCAGGAGTCTGTAGGAGTCTGTGGGATTCTGTAAGGTTCCGGAGGGTTCTGCAGGGTTCCATAGGGGCCCGTAGAGTTCCGTAGTGGCTGGTAAAGTTCCATAGGGCCCTGTACCGTTCCGTAACTGCCTGCAAGGGTCTTTAGGCTTCCGTAGGGGCTGGTAGGGTTCCATAAAGTTCCGTGGGTTCCTGCAGAGTTCTGCAAGTGCCCGCAAGGGCCTGTAGGGGCCCACAGTGTTTCTGTCAGGTTCCGTAGAGTTCCGTAGGGGCCATAGGTTTCCATAGTGGCTGGTAGTATTCCGTAGGGGTCTGTAGGGTTCCGTAGGCACCTGCAGTGTTCTGTAGGAGCCCATAGGGTTTTAGTGAGGTTCCGTTGTGTTGCTAAGGGTCTTGTAGAGTGCTGTTGGGTCCTGGAGTATTCTGTAGGGTTCCAGAGGGGCTCGTAAGGTTCCGTCGAAATCTGTAGGGTTCCCTAGGGGCCCGTGGAGTCCCGTAGATTTCCGTAGGGACCTGTAGGGCTGTGTAAGTGCCCGCAGGGGTTGGTAGGAGCTTGTAGGGTGCCATATGTTTCCGGAGGGTTGTGTAGGGTTCCGTAGGGGCCGGTGATGTTCCCAAGGGACCTGTAGAGTCTCGTACAGTTCCGTAGGGTCCTGTAGGTTTCCATAAGCGCCCGCAGAGGTCTGAAGGGGCCCGTACTGTTCCGTAAGGATCCATAGGGCTCCGTAGAGCTTCGTAGGTTCCCTAGAGGCCTGTAGAGTACCGCAGGAGCCAGTAGTGTTCTGTAGGGGCCCGTAGGGTTCCTTCCATAGGGGCTGGCAGTGTTCCGTAAGGGCCTGTAGGGTTGTGTAAGTGCCCGCAGGAGTCTGTGGGATTCTGTAAGGTTCCGGAGGGTTCTGCAGGGTTCCGTAGGGGCCCGTAGAGTTCCGTAGTGGCTGGTAAAGTTCCGTAGGGCCCTGTGGGGTTCTGTATGGACCTGTAGGGTTCCGTAGGGGCCTGCAGGGTTCTGTAAGTGCCAGCAGGTGTCTGTAGGGTTCCGTAGCGGTCTGTAGGGTTCCGTAGGCGCCTGCAGTGTTCTGTAGGAGCCCATAGGGTTTTAGTGAGGTTCCGTTGTGTCGCTAAGGGTCTTGTAGAGTGCCGTCGGGTCCTGGAGTATTCTGTAGGGTTCCAGAGGGGCTCGTAGGGTTCCGTCAAGATCTGTAGGGTTCCCTAGGGGCCCGTGGAGTCCCGTAGATTTCCGTAGGGACCTGTAGGGTTGTGTAAGTGCCCGCAGGAGTCTGTAGGAGTCTGTGGGATTCTGTAAGGTTCCGGAGGGTTCTGCAGGGTTCCGTAGGGGCCCGTAGAGTTCCGTAGTGGCTGGTAAAGTTCCGTAGGGCCCTGTACCGTTCCGTAACTGCCTGCAAGGGTCTTTAGGCTTCCGTAGGGGCTGGTAGGGTTCCATAAAGTTCCGTGGGTTCCTGCAGAGTTCTGCAAGTGCCCGCAAGGGCCTGTAGGGGCCCACAGTGTTTCTGTCAGGTTCCGTAGAGTTCCGTAGGGGCCATAGGTTTCCGTAGTGGCTGGTAGTATTCCGTAGGGGTCTGTAGGGTTCCGTAGGCACCTGCAGTGTTCTGTAGGAGCCCATAGGGTTTTAGTGAGGTTCCGTTGTGTTGCTAAGGGTCTTGTAGAGTGCTGTTGGGTCCTGGAGTATTCTGTAGGGTTCCAGAGGGGCTCATAAGGTTCCGTCGAAATCTGTAGGGTTCCCTAGGGGCCCGTGGAGTCCCGTAGATTTCCGTAGGGACCTGTAGGGCTGTGTAAGTGCCCGCAGGGGTTGGTAGGAGCTTGTAGGGTGCCATATGTTTCCGGAGGGTTGTGTAGGGTTCCGTAGGGGCCGGTGATGTTCCCAAGGGACCTGTAGAGTCTCGTACGGTTCCGTAGGGGCCTGTAGAGTCTCGTACAGTTCCGTAGGGTCCTGTAGGTTTCCATAAGCGCCCGCAGAGGTCTGAAGGGGCCCGTACTGTTCCGTAAGGATCCATAGGGCTCCGTAGAGCTTCGTAGGTTCCCTAGAGGCCTGTAGAGTACCGCAGGAGCCAGTAGTGTTCTGTAGGGGCCCGTAGGGTTCCTTCCATAGGGGCTGGCAGTGTTCCGTAAGGGCCTGTAGGGTTGTGTAAGTGCCCGCAGGAGTCTGTGGGATTCTGTAAGGTTCCGGAGGGTTCTGCAGGGTTCCGTAGGGGCCCGTAGAGTTCCGTAGTGGCTGGTAAAGTTCCGTAGGGCCCTGTACCGTTCCGTAACTGCCTGCAAGGGTCTTTAGGCTTCCGTAGGGGCTGGTAGGGTTCCATAAAGTTCCGTGGGTTCCTGCAGAGTTCTGCAAGTGCCCGCAAGGGCCTGTAGGGGCCCACAGTGTTTCTGTCAGGTTCCGTAGAGTTCCGTAGGGGCCATAGGTTTCCGTAGTAGCTGGTAATATTCCGTAGGGGTCTGTAGGGTTCCGTAGGCACCTGCAGTGTTCTGTAGGGGCCCATAGGGTTTTAGTGAGGTTCCGTTGTGTTGCTAAGGGTCTTGTAGAGTGCTGTCGGGTCCTGGAGTATTCTGTAGGGTTCCAGAGGGGCTCGTAAGGTTCCGTCGAAATCTGTAGGGTTCCCTAGGGGCCCGTGGAGTCCCGTAGATTTCCGTAGGGACCTGTAGGGCTGTGTAAGTGCCCGCAGGGGTTGGTAGGAGCTTGTAGCGTGCCATATGTTTCCGGAGGGTTGTGTAGGGTTCCGTAGGGGCCGGTGATGTTCCCAAGGGACCTGTAGAGTCTCGTACGGTTCCGTAGGGGCCTGTAGAGTCTCGTACAGTTCCGTAGGGTCCTGTAGGTTTCCATAAGCGCCCGCAGAGGTCTGAAGGGGCCCGTACTGTTCCGTAAGGATCCATAGGGCTCCGTAGAGCTTCGTAGGTTCCTTAGAGGCCTGTAGAGTACCGCAGGAGCCAGTAGTGTTCTGTAGGGGCCCGTAGGGTTCCTTCCATAGGGGCTGGCAGTGTTCCGTAAGGGCCTGTAGGGTTGTGTAAGTGCCCGCAGGAGTCTGTGGGATTCTGTAAGGTTCCGGAGGGTTCTGCAGGGTTCCGTAGGGGCCCGTAGAGTTCCGTAGTGGCTGGTAAAGTTCCGTAGGGCCCTGTGGGGTTCTGTATGGACCTGTAGGGTTCCGTAGGGGCCTGCAGGGTTCTGTAAGTGCCAGCAGGTGTCTGTAGGGTTCCGTAGGGCCCTGTACCGTTCCGTAACTGCCTGCAAGGGTCTTTAGGCTTCCGTAGGGGCTGGTAGGGTTCCATAAAGTTCCGTGGGTTCCTGCAGAGTTCTGCAAGTGCCCGCAAGGGCCTGTAGGGGCCCACAGTGTTTCTGTCAGGTTCCGTAGAGTTCCGTAGGGGCCATAGGTTTCCGTAGTGGCTGGTAGTATTCCGTAGGGGTCTGTAGGGTTCCATAGGCACCTGCAGTGTTCTGTAGGAGCCCATAGGGTTTTAGTGAGGTTCCGTTGTGTCGCTAAGGGTCTTGTAGAGTGCTGTCGGGTCCTGGAGTATTCTGTAGGGTTCCAGAGGGGCTCGTAGGGTTCCGTCAAGATCTGTAGGGTTCCCTAGGGGCCCGTGGAGTCCCGTAGATTTCCGTAGGGACCTGTAGGGTTGTGTAAGTGCCCGCAGGGGTTGGTAGGAGCTTGTAGGGTTCCATATGTTTCCGGAGGGTTGTGTAGGGTTCCGTAGGGGCCGGTGGTGTTCCCTAGGGACCTGTAGAGTCTCGTACGGTTCCGTAGGGGCCTGTAGAGTCTCGTACAGTTCCGTAGGGTCCTGTAGGTTTCCATAAGCGCCCGCAGAGGTCTGAAGGGGCCCGTACTGTTCCGTAAGGATCCATAGGGCTCCGTAGAGCTTCGTAGGTTCCCTAGAGGCCTGTAGAGTACCGCAGGAGCCAGTAGTGTTCTGTAGGGGCCCGTAGGGTTCCTTCCATAGGGGCTGGCAGTGTTCCGTAAGGGCCTGTAGGGTTGTGTAAGTGCCCGCAGGAGTCTGTGGGATTCTGTAAGGTTCCGGAGGGTTCTGCAGGGTTCCGTAGGGGCCCGTAGAGTTCCGTAGTGGCTGGTAAAGTTCCGTAGGGCCCTGTACCGTTCCGTAACTGCCTGCAAGGGTCTTTAGGCTTCCGTAGGGGCTGGTAGGGTTCCATAAAGTTCCGTGGGTTCCTGCAGAGTTCTGCAAGTGCCCGCAAGGGCCTGTAGGGGCCCACAGTGTTTCTGTCAGGTTCCGTAGAGTTCCGTAGGGGCCATAGGTTTCCGTAGTGGCTGGTAGTATTCCGTAGGGGTCTGTAGGGTTCCGTAGGCACCTGCAGTGTTCTGTAGGAGCCCATAGGGTTTTAGTGAGGTTCCGTTGTGTCGCTAAGGGTCTTGTAGAGTGCCGTCGGGTCCTGGAGTATTCTGTAGGGTTCCAGAGGGGCTCGTAGGGTTCCGTCAAGATCTGTAGGGTTCCCTAGGGGCCCGTGGAGTCCCGTAGATTTCCGTAGGGACCTGTAGGGTTGTGTAAGTGCCCGCAGGAGTCTGTAGGAGTCTGTGGGATTCTGTAAGGTTCCGGAGGGTTCTGCAGGGTTCCGTAGGGGCCCGTAGAGTTCCGTAGTGGCTGGTAAAGTTCCGTAGGGCCCTGTACCGTTCCGTAACTGCCTGCAAGGGTCTTTAGGCTTCCGTAGGGGCTGGTAGGGTTCCATAAAGTTCCGTGGGTTCCTGCAGAGTTCTGCAAGTGCCCGCAAGGGCCTGTAGGGGCCCACAGTGTTTCTGTCAGGTTCCGTAGAGTTCCGTAGGGGCCATAGGTTTCCGTAGTGGCTGGTAGTATTCCGTAGGGGTCTGTAGGGTTCCGTAGGCACCTGCAGTGTTCTGTAGGAGCCCATAGGGTTTTAGTGAGGTTCCGTTGTGTTGCTAAGGGTCTTGTAGAGTGCTGTTGGGTCCTGGAGTATTCTGTAGGGTTCGAGAGGGGCTCGTAAGGTTCCGTCGAAATCTGTAGGGTTCCCTAGGGGCCCGTGGAGTCCCGTAGATTTCCGTAGGGACCTGTAGGGTTGTGTAAGTGCCCGCAGGGGTTGGTAGGAGCTTGTAGGGTGCCATATGTTTCCGGAGGGTTGTGTAGGGTTCCGTAGGGGCCCGTAGAGTTCCGTAGTGGCTGGTAAAGTTCCGTAGGGCCCTGTGGGGTTCTGTATGGACCTGTAGGGTTCCGTAGGGGCCTGCAGGGTTCTGTAAGTGCCAGCAGGTGTCTGTAGGGTTCCGTAGGGCCCTGTACCGTTCCGTAACTGCCTGCAAGGGTCTTTAGGCTTCCGTAGGGGCTGGTAGGGTTCCATAAAGTTCCGTGGGTTCTTGCAGAGTTCTGCAAGTGCCCGTAAGGGCCTGTAGGGGCCCACAGTGTTTCTGTCAGGTTCCGTAGGGGCCATAGGTTTCCGTAGTGGCTGGTAGTATTCCGTAGGGGTCTGTAGGGTTCCGTAGGCACCTGCAGTGTTCTGTAGGAGCCCATAGGGTTTTAGTGAGGTTCCGTTGTGTCGCTAAGGGTCTTGTAGAGTGCTGTCGGGTCCTGGAGTATTCTGTAGGGTTCCAGAGGGGCTCGTAGGGTTCCGTCAAGATCTGTAGGGTTCCCTAGGGGCCCGTGGAGTCCCGTAGATTTCCGTAGGGACCTGTAGGGTTGTGTAAGTGCCCGCAGGAGTCTGTAGGAGTCTGTGGGATTCTGTAAGGTTCCGGAGGGTTCTGCAGGGTTCCATAGGGGCCCGTAGAGTTCCGTAGTGGCTGGTAAAGTTCCATAGGGCCCTGTACCGTTCCGTAACTGCCTGCAAGGGTCTTTAGGCTTCCGTAGGGGCTGGTAGGGTTCCATAAAGTTCCGTGGGTTCCTGCAGAGTTCTGCAAGTGCCCGCAAGGGCCTGTAGGGGCCCACAGTGTTTCTGTCAGGTTCCGTAGAGTTCCGTAGGGGCCATAGGTTTCCATAGTGGCTGGTAGTATTCCGTAGGGGTCTGTAGGGTTCCGTAGGCACCTGCAGTGTTCTGTAGGAGCCCATAGGGTTTTAGTGAGGTTCCGTTGTGTTGCTAAGGGTCTTGTAGAGTGCTGTCGGGTCCTGGAGTATTCTGTAGGGTTCCAGAGGGGCTCGTAAGGTTCCGTCGAAATCTGTAGGGTTCCCTAGGGGCCCGTGGAGTCCCGTAGATTTCCGTAGGGACCTGTAGGGCTGTGTAAGTGCCCGCAGGGGTTGGTAGGAGCTTGTAGGGTGCCATATGTTTCCGGAGGGTTGTGTAGGGTTCCGTAGGGGCCGGTGATGTTCCCAAGGGACCTGTAGAGTCTCGTACAGTTCCGTAGGGTCCTGTAGGTTTCCATAAGCGCCCGCAGAGGTCTGAAGGGGCCCGTACTGTTCCGTAAGGATCCATAGGGCTCCGTAGAGCTTCGTAGGTTCCCTAGAGGCCTGTAGAGTACCGCAGGAGCCAGTAGTGTTCTGTAGGGGCCCGTAGGGTTCCTTCCATAGGGGCTGGCAGTGTTCCGTAAGGGCCTGTAGGGTTGTGTAAGTGCCCGCAGGAGTCTGTGGGATTCTGTAAGGTTCCGGAGGGTTCTGCAGGGTTCCGTAGGGGCCCGTAGAGTTCCGTAGTGGCTGGTAAAGTTCCGTAGGGCCCTGTACCGTTCCGTAACTGCCTGCAAGGGTCTTTAGGCTTCCGTAGGGGCTGGTAGGGTTCCATAAAGTTCCGTGGGTTCCTGCAGAGTTCTGCAAGTGCCCGCAAGGGCCTGTAGGGGCCCACAGTGTTTCTGTCAGGTTCCGTAGAGTTCCGTAGGGGCCATAGGTTTCCGTAGTAGCTGGTAATATTCCGTAGGGGTCTGTAGGGTTCCGTAGGCACCTGCAGTGTTCTGTAGGGGCCCATAGGGTTTTAGTGAGGTTCCGTTGTGTTGCTAAGGGTCTTGTAGAGTGCTGTCGGGTCCTGGAGTATTCTGTAGGGTTCCAGAGGGGCTCGTAAGGTTCCGTCGAAATCTGTAGGGTTCCCTAGGGGCCCGTGGAGTCCCGTAGATTTCCGTAGGGACCTGTAGGGCTGTGTAAGTGCCCGCAGGGGTTGGTAGGAGCTTGTAGCGTGCCATATGTTTCCGGAGGGTTGTGTAGGGTTCCGTAGGGGCCGGTGATGTTCCCAAGGGACCTGTAGAGTCTCGTACGGTTCCGTAGGGGCCTGTAGAGTCTCGTACAGTTCCGTAGGGTCCTGTAGGTTTCCATAAGCGCCCGCAGAGGTCTGAAGGGGCCCGTACTGTTCCGTAAGGATCCATAGGGCTCCGTAGAGCTTCGTAGGTTCCCTAGAGGCCTGTAGAGTACCGCAGGAGCCAGTAGTGTTCTGTAGGGGCCCGTAGGGTTCCTTCCATAGGGGCTGGCAGTGTTCCGTAAGGGCCTGTAGGGTTGTGTAAGTGCCCGCAGGAGTCTGTGGGATTCTGTAAGGTTCCGGAGGGTTCTGCAGGGTTCCGTAGGGGCCCGTAGAGTTCCGTAGTGGCTGGTAAAGTTCCGTAGGGCCCTGTACCGTTCCGTAACTGCCTGCAAGGGTCTTTAGGCTTCCGTAGGGGCTGGTAGGGTTCCATAAAGTTCCGTGGGTTCCTGCAGAGTTCTGCAAGTGCCCGCAAGGGCCTGTAGGGGCCCACAGTGTTTCTGTCAGGTTCCGTAGGGGCCATAGGTTTCCGTAGTGGCTGGTAGTATTCCGTAGGGGTCTGTAGGGTTCCGTAGGCACCTGCAGTGTTCTGTAGGAGCCCATAGGGTTTTAGTGAGGTTCCGTTGTGTCGCTAAGGGTCTTGTAGAGTGCTGTCGGGTCCTGGAGTATTCTGTAGGGTTCCAGAGGGGCTCGTAGGGTTCCGTCAAGATCTGTAGGGTTCCCTAGGGGCCCGTGGAGTCCCGTAGATTTCCGTAGGGACCTGTAGGGTTGTGTAAGTGCCCGCAGGAGTCTGTAGGAGTCTGTGGGATTCTGTAAGGTTCCGGAGGGTTCTGCAGGGTTCCATAGGGGCCCGTAGAGTTCCGTAGTGGCTGGTAAAGTTCCATAGGGCCCTGTACCGTTCCGTAACTGCCTGCAAGGGTCTTTAGGCTTCCGTAGGGGCTGGTAGGGTTCCATAAAGTTCCGTGGGTTCCTGCAGAGTTCTGCAAGTGCCCGCAAGGGCCTGTAGGGGCCCACAGTGTTTCTGTCAGGTTCCGTAGAGTTCCGTAGGGGCCATAGGTTTCCATAGTGGCTGGTAGTATTCCGTAGGGGTCTGTAGGGTTCCGTAGGCACCTGCAGTGTTCTGTAGGAGCCCATAGGGTTTTAGTGAGGTTCCGTTGTGTTGCTAAGGGTCTTGTAGAGTGCTGTTGGGTCCTGGAGTATTCTGTAGGGTTCCAGAGGGGCTCGTAAGGTTCCGTCGAAATCTGTAGGGTTCCCTAGGGGCCCGTGGAGTCCCGTAGATTTCCGTAGGGACCTGTAGGGCTGTGTAAGTGCCCGCAGGGGTTGGTAGGAGCTTGTAGGGTGCCATATGTTTCCGGAGGGTTGTGTAGGGTTCCGTAGGGGCCGGTGATGTTCCCAAGGGACCTGTAGAGTCTCGTACAGTTCCGTAGGGTCCTGTAGGTTTCCATAAGCGCCCGCAGAGGTCTGAAGGGGCCCGTACTGTTCCGTAAGGATCCATAGGGCTCCGTAGAGCTTCGTAGGTTCCCTAGAGGCCTGTAGAGTACCGCAGGAGCCAGTAGTGTTCTGTAGGGGCCCGTAGGGTTCCTTCCATAGGGGCTGGCAGTGTTCCGTAAGGGCCTGTAGGGTTGTGTAAGTGCCCGCAGGAGTCTGTGGGATTCTGTAAGGTTCCGGAGGGTTCTGCAGGGTTCCGTAGGGGCCCGTAGAGTTCCGTAGTGGCTGGTAAAGTTCCGTAGGGCCCTGTGGGGTTCTGTATGGACCTGTAGGGTTCCGTAGGGGCCTGCAGGGTTCTGTAAGTGCCAGCAGGTGTCTGTAGGGTTCCGTAGCGGTCTGTAGGGTTCCGTAGGCGCCTGCAGTGTTCTGTAGGAGCCCATAGGGTTTTAGTGAGGTTCCGTTGTGTCGCTAAGGGTCTTGTAGAGTGCCGTCGGGTCCTGGAGTATTCTGTAGGGTTCCAGAGGGGCTCGTAGGGTTCCGTCAAGATCTGTAGGGTTCCCTAGGGGCCCGTGGAGTCCCGTAGATTTCCGTAGGGACCTGTAGGGTTGTGTAAGTGCCCGCAGGAGTCTGTAGGAGTCTGTGGGATTCTGTAAGGTTCCGGAGGGTTCTGCAGGGTTCCGTAGGGGCCCGTAGAGTTCCGTAGTGGCTGGTAAAGTTCCGTAGGGCCCTGTACCGTTCCGTAACTGCCTGCAAGGGTCTTTAGGCTTCCGTAGGGGCTGGTAGGGTTCCATAAAGTTCCGTGGGTTCCTGCAGAGTTCTGCAAGTGCCCGCAAGGGCCTGTAGGGGCCCACAGTGTTTCTGTCAGGTTCCGTAGAGTTCCGTAGGGGCCATAGGTTTCCGTAGTGGCTGGTAGTATTCCGTAGGGGTCTGTAGGGTTCCGTAGGCACCTGCAGTGTTCTGTAGGAGCCCATAGGGTTTTAGTGAGGTTCCGTTGTGTTGCTAAGGGTCTTGTAGAGTGCTGTTGGGTCCTGGAGTATTCTGTAGGGTTCCAGAGGGGCTCATAAGGTTCCGTCGAAATCTGTAGGGTTCCCTAGGGGCCCGTGGAGTCCCGTAGATTTCCGTAGGGACCTGTAGGGCTGTGTAAGTGCCCGCAGGGGTTGGTAGGAGCTTGTAGGGTGCCATATGTTTCCGGAGGGTTGTGTAGGGTTCCGTAGGGGCCGGTGATGTTCCCAAGGGACCTGTAGAGTCTCGTACGGTTCCGTAGGGGCCTGTAGAGTCTCGTACAGTTCCGTAGGGTCCTGTAGGTTTCCATAAGCGCCCGCAGAGGTCTGAAGGGGCCCGTACTGTTCCGTAAGGATCCATAGGGCTCCGTAGAGCTTCGTAGGTTCCCTAGAGGCCTGTAGAGTACCGCAGGAGCCAGTAGTGTTCTGTAGGGGCCCGTAGGGTTCCTTCCATAGGGGCTGGCAGTGTTCCGTAAGGGCCTGTAGGGTTGTGTAAGTGCCCGCAGGAGTCTGTGGGATTCTGTAAGGTTCCGGAGGGTTCTGCAGGGTTCCGTAGGGGCCCGTAGAGTTCCGTAGTGGCTGGTAAAGTTCCGTAGGGCCCTGTACCGTTCCGTAACTGCCTGCAAGGGTCTTTAGGCTTCCGTAGGGGCTGGTAGGGTTCCATAAAGTTCCGTGGGTTCCTGCAGAGTTCTGCAAGTGCCCGCAAGGGCCTGTAGGGGCCCACAGTGTTTCTGTCAGGTTCCGTAGAGTTCCGTAGGGGCCATAGGTTTCCGTAGTAGCTGGTAATATTCCGTAGGGGTCTGTAGGGTTCCGTAGGCACCTGCAGTGTTCTGTAGGGGCCCATAGGGTTTTAGTGAGGTTCCGTTGTGTTGCTAAGGGTCTTGTAGAGTGCTGTCGGGTCCTGGAGTATTCTGTAGGGTTCCAGAGGGGCTCGTAAGGTTCCGTCGAAATCTGTAGGGTTCCCTAGGGGCCCGTGGAGTCCCGTAGATTTCCGTAGGGACCTGTAGGGCTGTGTAAGTGCCCGCAGGGGTTGGTAGGAGCTTGTAGCGTGCCATATGTTTCCGGAGGGTTGTGTAGGGTTCCGTAGGGGCCGGTGATGTTCCCAAGGGACCTGTAGAGTCTCGTACGGTTCCGTAGGGGCCTGTAGAGTCTCGTACAGTTCCGTAGGGTCCTGTAGGTTTCCATAAGCGCCCGCAGAGGTCTGAAGGGGCCCGTACTGTTCCGTAAGGATCCATAGGGCTCCGTAGAGCTTCGTAGGTTCCTTAGAGGCCTGTAGAGTACCGCAGGAGCCAGTAGTGTTCTGTAGGGGCCCGTAGGGTTCCTTCCATAGGGGCTGGCAGTGTTCCGTAAGGGCCTGTAGGGTTGTGTAAGTGCCCGCAGGAGTCTGTGGGATTCTGTAAGGTTCCGGAGGGTTCTGCAGGGTTCCGTAGGGGCCCGTAGAGTTCCGTAGTGGCTGGTAAAGTTCCGTAGGGCCCTGTGGGGTTCTGTATGGACCTGTAGGGTTCCGTAGGGGCCTGCAGGGTTCTGTAAGTGCCAGCAGGTGTCTGTAGGGTTCCGTAGGGCCCTGTACCGTTCCGTAACTGCCTGCAAGGGTCTTTAGGCTTCCGTAGGGGCTGGTAGGGTTCCATAAAGTTCCGTGGGTTCCTGCAGAGTTCTGCAAGTGCCCGCAAGGGCCTGTAGGGGCCCACAGTGTTTCTGTCAGGTTCCGTAGAGTTCCGTAGGGGCCATAGGTTTCCGTAGTGGCTGGTAGTATTCCGTAGGGGTCTGTAGGGTTCCATAGGCACCTGCAGTGTTCTGTAGGAGCCCATAGGGTTTTAGTGAGGTTCCGTTGTGTCGCTAAGGGTCTTGTAGAGTGCTGTCGGGTCCTGGAGTATTCTGTAGGGTTCCAGAGGGGCTCGTAGGGTTCCGTCAAGATCTGTAGGGTTCCCTAGGGGCCCGTGGAGTCCCGTAGATTTCCGTAGGGACCTGTAGGGTTGTGTAAGTGCCCGCAGGGGTTGGTAGGAGCTTGTAGGGTTCCATATGTTTCCGGAGGGTTGTGTAGGGTTCCGTAGGGGCCGGTGGTGTTCCCTAGGGACCTGTAGAGTCTCGTACGGTTCCGTAGGGGCCTGTAGAGTCTCGTACAGTTCCGTAGGGTCCTGTAGGTTTCCATAAGCGCCCGCAGAGGTCTGAAGGGGCCCGTACTGTTCCGTAAGGATCCATAGGGCTCCGTAGAGCTTCGTAGGTTCCCTAGAGGCCTGTAGAGTACCGCAGGAGCCAGTAGTGTTCTGTAGGGGCCCGTAGGGTTCCTTCCATAGGGGCTGGCAGTGTTCCGTAAGGGCCTGTAGGGTTGTGTAAGTGCCCGCAGGAGTCTGTGGGATTCTGTAAGGTTCCGGAGGGTTCTGCAGGGTTCCGTAGGGGCCCGTAGAGTTCCGTAGTGGCTGGTAAAGTTCCGTAGGGCCCTGTACCGTTCCGTAACTGCCTGCAAGGGTCTTTAGGCTTCCGTAGGGGCTGGTAGGGTTCCATAAAGTTCCGTGGGTTCCTGCAGAGTTCTGCAAGTGCCCGCAAGGGCCTGTAGGGGCCCACAGTGTTTCTGTCAGGTTCCGTAGAGTTCCGTAGGGGCCATAGGTTTCCGTAGTGGCTGGTAGTATTCCGTAGGGGTCTGTAGGGTTCCGTAGGCACCTGCAGTGTTCTGTAGGAGCCCATAGGGTTTTAGTGAGGTTCCGTTGTGTCGCTAAGGGTCTTGTAGAGTGCCGTCGGGTCCTGGAGTATTCTGTAGGGTTCCAGAGGGGCTCGTAGGGTTCCGTCAAGATCTGTAGGGTTCCCTAGGGGCCCGTGGAGTCCCGTAGATTTCCGTAGGGACCTGTAGGGTTGTGTAAGTGCCCGCAGGAGTCTGTAGGAGTCTGTGGGATTCTGTAAGGTTCCGGAGGGTTCTGCAGGGTTCCGTAGGGGCCCGTAGAGTTCCGTAGTGGCTGGTAAAGTTCCGTAGGGCCCTGTACCGTTCCGTAACTGCCTGCAAGGGTCTTTAGGCTTCCGTAGGGGCTGGTAGGGTTCCATAAAGTTCCGTGGGTTCCTGCAGAGTTCTGCAAGTGCCCGCAAGGGCCTGTAGGGGCCCACAGTGTTTCTGTCAGGTTCCGTAGAGTTCCGTAGGGGCCATAGGTTTCCGTAGTGGCTGGTAGTATTCCGTAGGGGTCTGTAGGGTTCCGTAGGCACCTGCAGTGTTCTGTAGGAGCCCATAGGGTTTTAGTGAGGTTCCGTTGTGTTGCTAAGGGTCTTGTAGAGTGCTGTTGGGTCCTGGAGTATTCTGTAGGGTTCGAGAGGGGCTCGTAAGGTTCCGTCGAAATCTGTAGGGTTCCCTAGGGGCCCGTGGAGTCCCGTAGATTTCCGTAGGGACCTGTAGGGTTGTGTAAGTGCCCGCAGGGGTTGGTAGGAGCTTGTAGGGTGCCATATGTTTCCGGAGGGTTGTGTAGGGTTCCGTAGGGGCCCGTAGAGTTCCGTAGTGGCTGGTAAAGTTCCGTAGGGCCCTGTGGGGTTCTGTATGGACCTGTAGGGTTCCGTAGGGGCCTGCAGGGTTCTGTAAGTGCCAGCAGGTGTCTGTAGGGTTCCGTAGGGCCCTGTACCGTTCCGTAACTGCCTGCAAGGGTCTTTAGGCTTCCGTAGGGGCTGGTAGGGTTCCATAAAGTTCCGTGGGTTCTTGCAGAGTTCTGCAAGTGCCCGTAAGGGCCTGTAGGGGCCCACAGTGTTTCTGTCAGGTTCCGTAGGGGCCATAGGTTTCCGTAGTGGCTGGTAGTATTCCGTAGGGGTCTGTAGGGTTCCGTAGGCACCTGCAGTGTTCTGTAGGAGCCCATAGGGTTTTAGTGAGGTTCCGTTGTGTCGCTAAGGGTCTTGTAGAGTGCTGTCGGGTCCTGGAGTATTCTGTAGGGTTCCAGAGGGGCTCGTAGGGTTCCGTCAAGATCTGTAGGGTTCCCTAGGGGCCCGTGGAGTCCCGTAGATTTCCGTAGGGACCTGTAGGGTTGTGTAAGTGCCCGCAGGAGTCTGTAGGAGTCTGTGGGATTCTGTAAGGTTCCGGAGGGTTCTGCAGGGTTCCATAGGGGCCCGTAGAGTTCCGTAGTGGCTGGTAAAGTTCCATAGGGCCCTGTACCGTTCCGTAACTGCCTGCAAGGGTCTTTAGGCTTCCGTAGGGGCTGGTAGGGTTCCATAAAGTTCCGTGGGTTCCTGCAGAGTTCTGCAAGTGCCCGCAAGGGCCTGTAGGGGCCCACAGTGTTTCTGTCAGGTTCCGTAGAGTTCCGTAGGGGCCATAGGTTTCCATAGTGGCTGGTAGTATTCCGTAGGGGTCTGTAGGGTTCCGTAGGCACCTGCAGTGTTCTGTAGGAGCCCATAGGGTTTTAGTGAGGTTCCGTTGTGTTGCTAAGGGTCTTGTAGAGTGCTGTCGGGTCCTGGAGTATTCTGTAGGGTTCCAGAGGGGCTCGTAAGGTTCCGTCGAAATCTGTAGGGTTCCCTAGGGGCCCGTGGAGTCCCGTAGATTTCCGTAGGGACCTGTAGGGCTGTGTAAGTGCCCGCAGGGGTTGGTAGGAGCTTGTAGGGTGCCATATGTTTCCGGAGGGTTGTGTAGGGTTCCGTAGGGGCCGGTGATGTTCCCAAGGGACCTG
The DNA here is from genome assembly GCF_964106895.1 of Numenius arquata. Classification (NCBI taxonomy): domain Eukaryota; kingdom Metazoa; phylum Chordata; class Aves; order Charadriiformes; family Scolopacidae; genus Numenius; species Numenius arquata. Next base: position 17,081 of record NW_027415602.1, read on the forward strand.
TAGAGTCTCGTACAGTTCCGTAGGGTCCTGTAGGTTTCCATAAGCGCCCGCAGAGGTCTGAAGGGGCCCGTACTGTTCCGTAAGGATCCATAGGGCTCCGTAGAGCTTCGTAGGTTCCCTAGAGGCCTGTAGAGTACCGCAGGAGCCAGTAGTGTTCTGTAGGGGCCCGTAGGGTTCCTTCCATAGGGGCTGGCAGTGTTCCGTAAGGGCCTGTAGGGTTGTGTAAGTGCCCGCAGGAGTCTGTGGGATTCTGTAAGGTTCCGGAGGGTTCTGCAGGGTTCCGTAGGGGCCCGTAGAGTTCCGTAGTGGCTGGTAAAGTTCCGTAGGGCCCTGTGGGGTTCTGTATGGACCTGTAGGGTTCCGTAGGGGCCTGCAGGGTTCTGTAAGTGCCAGCAGGTGTCTGTAGGGTTCCGTAGCGGTCTGTAGGGTTCCGTAGGCGCCTGCAGTGTTCTGTAGGAGCCCATAGGGTTTTAGTGAGGTTCCGTTGTGTCGCTAAGGGTCTTGTAGAGTGCCGTCGGGTCCTGGAGTATTCTGTAGGGTTCCAGAGGGGCTCGTAGGGTTCCGTCAAGATCTGTAGGGTTCCCTAGGGGCCCGTGGAGTCCCGTAGATTTCCGTAGGGACCTGTAGGGTTGTGTAAGTGCCCGCAGGAGTCTGTAGGAGTCTGTGGGATTCTGTAAGGTTCCGGAGGGTTCTGCAGGGTTCCGTAGGGGCCCGTAGAGTTCCGTAGTGGCTGGTAAAGTTCCGTAGGGCCCTGTACCGTTCCGTAACTGCCTGCAAGGGTCTTTAGGCTTCCGTAGGGGCTGGTAGGGTTCCATAAAGTTCCGTGGGTTCCTGCAGAGTTCTGCAAGTGCCCGCAAGGGCCTGTAGGGTCCCACAGTGTTTCTGTCAGGTTCCGTAGAGTTCCGTAGGGGCCATAGGTTTCCGTAGTGGCTGGTAGTATTCCGTAGGGGTCTGTAGGGTTCCGTAGGCACCTGCAGTGTTCTGTAGGAGCCCATAGGGTTTTAGTGAGGTTCCGTTGTGTTGCTAAGGGTCTTGTAGAGTGCTGTTGGGTCCTGGAGTATTCTGTAGGGTTCCAGAGGGGCTCATAAGGTTCCGTCGAAATCTGTAGGGTTCCCTAGGGGCCCGTGGAGTCCCGTAGATTTCCGTAGGGACCTGTAGGGCTGTGTAAGTGCCCGCAGGGGTTGGTAGGAGCTTGTAGGGTGCCATATGTTTCCGGAGGGTTGTGTAGGGTTCCGTAGGGGCCGGTGATGTTCCCAAGGGACCTGTAGAGTCTCGTACGGTTCCGTAGGGGCCTGTAGAGTCTCGTACAGTTCCGTAGGGTCCTGTAGGTTTCCATAAGCGCCCGCAGAGGTCTGAAGGGGCCCGTACTGTTCCGTAAGGATCCATAGGGCTCCGTAGAGCTTCGTAGGTTCCCTAGAGGCCTGTAGAGTACCGCAGGAGCCAGTAGTGTTCTGTAGGGGCCCGTAGGGTTCCTTCCATAGGGGCTGGCAGTGTTCCGTAAGGGCCTGTAGGGTTGTGTAAGTGCCCGCAGGAGTCTGTGGGATTCTGTAAGGTTCCGGAGGGTTCTGCAGGGTTCCGTAGGGGCCCGTAGAGTTCCGTAGTGGCTGGTAAAGTTCCGTAGGGCCCTGTACCGTTCCGTAACTGCCTGCAAGGGTCTTTAGGCTTCCGTAGGGGCTGGTAGGGTTCCATAAAGTTCCGTGGGTTCCTGCAGAGTTCTGCAAGTGCCCGCAAGGGCCTGTAGGGGCCCACAGTGTTTCTGTCAGGTTCCGTAGAGTTCCGTAGGGGCCATAGGTTTCCGTAGTAGCTGGTAATATTCCGTAGGGGTCTGTAGGGTTCCGTAGGCACCTGCAGTGTTCTGTAGGGGCCCATAGGGTTTTAGTGAGGTTCCGTTGTGTTGCTAAGGGTCTTGTAGAGTGCTGTCGGGTCCTGGAGTATTCTGTAGGGTTCCAGAGGGGCTCGTAAGGTTCCGTCGAAATCTGTAGGGTTCCCTAGGGGCCCGTGGAGTCCCGTAGATTTCCGTAGGGACCTGTAGGGCTGTGTAAGTGCCCGCAGGGGTTGGTAGGAGCTTGTAGCGTGCCATATGTTTCCGGAGGGTTGTGTAGGGTTCCGTAGGGGCCGGTGATGTTCCCAAGGGACCTGTAGAGTCTCGTACGGTTCCGTAGGGGCCTGTAGAGTCTCGTACAGTTCCGTAGGGTCCTGTAGGTTTCCATAAGCGCCCGCAGAGGTCTGAAGGGGCCCGTACTGTTCCGTAAGGATCCATAGGGCTCCGTAGAGCTTCGTAGGTTCCTTAGAGGCCTGTAGAGTACCGCAGGAGCCAGTAGTGTTCTGTAGGGGCCCGTAGGGTTCCTTCCATAGGGGCTGGCAGTGTTCCGTAAGGGCCTGTAGGGTTGTGTAAGTGCCCGCAGGAGTCTGTGGGATTCTGTAAGGTTCCGGAGGGTTCTGCAGGGTTCCGTAGGGGCCCGTAGAGTTCCGTAGTGGCTGGTAAAGTTCCGTAGGGCCCTGTGGGGTTCTGTATGGACCTGTAGGGTTCCGTAGGGGCCTGCAGGGTTCTGTAAGTGCCAGCAGGTGTCTGTAGGGTTCCGTAGGGCCCTGTACCGTTCCGTAACTGCCTGCAAGGGTCTTTAGGCTTCCGTAGGGGCTGGTAGGGTTCCATAAAGTTCCGTGGGTTCCTGCAGAGTTCTGCAAGTGCCCGCAAGGGCCTGTAGGGGCCCACAGTGTTTCTGTCAGGTTCCGTAGAGTTCCGTAGGGGCCATAGGTTTCCGTAGTGGCTGGTAGTATTCCGTAGGGGTCTGTAGGGTTCCATAGGCACCTGCAGTGTTCTGTAGGAGCCCATAGGGTTTTAGTGAGGTTCCGTTGTGTCGCTAAGGGTCTTGTAGAGTGCTGTCGGGTCCTGGAGTATTCTGTAGGGTTCCAGAGGGGCTCGTAGGGTTCCGTCAAGATCTGTAGGGTTCCCTAGGGGCCCGTGGAGTCCCGTAGATTTCCGTAGGGACCTGTAGGGTTGTGTAAGTGCCCGCAGGGGTTGGTAGGAGCTTGTAGGGTTCCATATGTTTCCGGAGGGTTGTGTAGGGTTCCGTAGGGGCCGGTGGTGTTCCCTAGGGACCTGTAGAGTCTCGTACGGTTCCGTAGGGGCCTGTAGAGTCTCGTACAGTTCCGTAGGGTCCTGTAGGTTTCCATAAGCGCCCGCAGAGGTCTGAAGGGGCCCGTACTGTTCCGTAAGGATCCATAGGGCTCCGTAGAGCTTCGTAGGTTCCCTAGAGGCCTGTAGAGTACCGCAGGAGCCAGTAGTGTTCTGTAGGGGCCCGTAGGGTTCCTTCCATAGGGGCTGGCAGTGTTCCGTAAGGGCCTGTAGGGTTGTGTAAGTGCCCGCAGGAGTCTGTGGGATTCTGTAAGGTTCCGGAGGGTTCTGCAGGGTTCCGTAGGGGCCCGTAGAGTTCCGTAGTGGCTGGTAAAGTTCCGTAGGGCCCTGTACCGTTCCGTAACTGCCTGCAAGGGTCTTTAGGCTTCCGTAGGGGCTGGTAGGGTTCCATAAAGTTCCGTGGGTTCCTGCAGAGTTCTGCAAGTGCCCGCAAGGGCCTGTAGGGGCCCACAGTGTTTCTGTCAGGTTCCGTAGAGTTCCGTAGGGGCCATAGGTTTCCGTAGTAGCTGGTAGTATTCCGTAGGGGTCTGTAGGGTTCCGTAGGCACCTGCAGTGTTCTGTAGGGGCCCATAGGGTTTTAGTGAGGTTCCGTTGTGTTGCTAAGGGTCTTGTAGAGTGCTGTCGGGTCCTGGAGTATTCTGTAGGGTTCCAGAGGGGCTCGTAAGGTTCCGTCGAAATCTGTAGGGTTCCCTAGGGGCCCGTGGAGTCCCGTAGATTTCCGTAGGGACCTGTAGGGCTGTGTAAGTGCCCGCAGGGGTTGGTAGGAGCTTGTAGCGTGCCATATGTTTCCGGAGGGTTGTGTAGGGTTCCGTAGGGGCCGGTGATGTTCCCAAGGGACCTGTAGAGTCTCGTACGGTTCCGTAGGGGCCTGTAGAGTCTCGTACAGTTCCGTAGGGTCCTGTAGGTTTCCATAAGCGCCCGCAGAGGTCTGAAGGGGCCCGTACTGTTCCGTAAGGATCCATAGGGCTCCGTAGAGCTTCGTAGGTTCCTTAGAGGCCTGTAGAGTACCGCAGGAGCCAGTAGTGTTCTGTAGGGGCCCGTAGGGTTCCTTCCATAGGGGCTGGCAGTGTTCCGTAAGGGCCTGTAGGGTTGTGTAAGTGCCCGCAGGAGTCTGTGGGATTCTGTAAGGTTCCGGAGGGTTCTGCAGGGTTCCGTAGGGGCCCGTAGAGTTCCGTAGTGGCTGGTAAAGTTCCGTAGGGCCCTGTGGGGTTCTGTATGGACCTGTAGGGTTCCGTAGGGGCCTGCAGGGTTCTGTAAGTGCCAGCAGGTGTCTGTAGGGTTCCGTAGGGCCCTGTACCGTTCCGTAACTGCCTGCAAGGGTCTTTAGGCTTCCGTAGGGGCTGGTAGGGTTCCATAAAGTTCCGTGGGTTCTTGCAGAGTTCTGCAAGTGCCCGCAAGGGCCTGTAGGGGCCCACAGTGTTTCTGTCAGGTTCCGTAGAGTTCCGTAGGGGCCATAGGTTTCCGTAGTGGCTGGTAGTATTCCGTAGGGGTCTGTAGGGTTCCGTAGGCACCTGCAGTGTTCTGTAGGAGCCCATAGGGTTTTAGTGAGGTTCCGTTGTGTCGCTAAGGGTCTTGTAGAGTGCTGTCGGGTCCTGGAGTATTCTGTAGGGTTCCAGAGGGGCTCGTAGGGTTCTGTCAAGATCTGTAGGGTTCCCTAGGGGCCCGTGGAGTCCCGTAGATTTCCGTAGGGACCTGTAGGGTTGTGTAAGTGCCCGCAGGGGTTGGTAGGAGCTTGTAGGGTTCCATATGTTTCCGGAGGGTTGTGTAGGGTTCCGTAGGGGCCGGTGGTGTTCCCTAGGGACCTGTAGAGTCTCGTACGGTTCCGTAGGGGCCTGTAGAGTCTCGTACAGTTCCGTAGGGTCCTGTAGGTTTCCATAAGCGCCCGCAGAGGTCTGAAGGGGCCCGTACTGTTCCGTAAGGATCCATAGGGCTCCGTAGAGCTTCGTAGGTTCCCTAGAGGCCTGTAGAGTACCGCAGGAGCCAGTAGTGTTCTGTAGGGGCCCGTAGGGTTCCTTCCATAGGGGCTGGCAGTGTTCCGTAAGGGCCTGTAGGGTTGTGTAAGTGCCCGCAGGAGTCTGTGGGATTCTGTAAGGTTCCGGAGGGTTCTGCAGGGTTCCGTAGGGGCCCGTAGAGTTCCGTAGTGGCTGGTAAAGTTCCGTAGGGCCCTGTGGGGTTCTGTATGGACCTGTAGGGTTCCGTAGGGGCCTGCAGGGTTCTGTAAGTGCCAGCAGGTGTCCGTAGGGTTCCGTAGCGGTCTGTAGGGTTCCGTAGGCGCCTGCAGTGTTCTGTAGGAGCCCATAGGGTTTTAGAGAGGTTCCGTTGTGTCGCTAAGGGTCTTGTAGAGTGCCGTCGGGTCCTGGAGTATTCTGTAGGGTTCCAGAGGGGCTCGTAGGGTTCCGTCAAGATCTGTAGGGTTCCCTAGGGGCCCGTGGAGTCCCGTAGATTTCCGTAGGGACCTGTAGGGTTGTGTAAGTGCCCGCAGGAGTCTGTAGGAGTCTGTGGGATTCTGTAAGGTTCCGGAGGGTTCTGCAGGGTTCCGTAGGGGCCCGTAGAGTTCCGTAGTGGCTGGTAAAGTTCCGTAGGGCCCTGTACCGTTCCGTAACTGCCTGCAAGGGTCTTTAGGCTTCCGTAGGGGCTGGTAGGGTTCCATAAAGTTCCGTGGGTTCCTGCAGAGTTCTGCAAGTGCCCGCAAGGGCCTGTAGGGGCCCACAGTGTTTCTGTCAGGTTCCGTAGAGTTCCGTAGGGGCCATAGGTTTCCGTAGTGGCTGGTAGTATTCCGTAGGGGTCTGTAGGGTTCCGTAGGCACCTGCAGTGTTCTGTAGGAGCCCATAGGGTTTTAGTGAGGTTCCGTTGTGTTGCTAAGGGTCTTGTAGAGTGCTGTTGGGTCCTGGAGTATTCTGTAGGGTTCGAGAGGGGCTCGTAAGGTTCCGTCGAAATCTGTAGGGTTCCCTAGGGGCCCGTGGAGTCCCGTAGATTTCCGTAGGGACCTGTAGGGTTGTGTAAGTGCCCGCAGGGGTTGGTAGGAGCTTGTAGGGTGCCATATGTTTCCGGAGGGTTGTGTAGGGTTCCGTAGGGGCCCGTAGAGTTCCGTAGTGGCTGGTAAAGTTCCGTAGGGCCCTGTGGGGTTCTGTATGGACCTGTAGGGTTCCGTAGGGGCCTGCAGGGTTCTGTAAGTGCCAGCAGGTGTCTGTAGGGTTCCGTAGGGCCCTGTACCGTTCCGTAACTGCCTGCAAGGGTCTTTAGGCTTCCGTAGGGGCTGGTAGGGTTCCATAAAGTTCCGTGGGTTCTTGCAGAGTTCTGCAAGTGCCCGTAAGGGCCTGTAGGGGCCCACAGTGTTTCTGTCAGGTTCCGTAGGGGCCATAGGTTTCCGTAGTGGCTGGTAGTATTCCGTAGGGGTCTGTAGGGTTCCGTAGGCACCTGCAGTGTTCTGTAGGAGCCCATAGGGTTTTAGTGAGGTTCCGTTGTGTCGCTAAGGGTCTTGTAGAGTGCTGTCGGGTCCTGGAGTATTCTGTAGGGTTCCAGAGGGGCTCGTAGGGTTCCGTCAAGATCTGTAGGGTTCCCTAGGGGCCCGTGGAGTCCCGTAGATTTCCGTAGGGACCTGTAGGGTTGTGTAAGTGCCCGCAGGAGTCTGTAGGAGTCTGTGGGATTCTGTAAGGTTCCGGAGGGTTCTGCAGGGTTCCATAGGGGCCCGTAGAGTTCCGTAGTGGCTGGTAAAGTTCCATAGGGCCCTGTACCGTTCCGTAACTGCCTGCAAGGGTCTTTAGGCTTCCGTAGGGGCTGGTAGGGTTCCATAAAGTTCCGTGGGTTCCTGCAGAGTTCTGCAAGTGCCCGCAAGGGCCTGTAGGGGCCCACAGTGTTTCTGTCAGGTTCCGTAGAGTTCCGTAGGGGCCATAGGTTTCCATAGTGGCTGGTAGTATTCCGTAGGGGTCTGTAGGGTTCCGTAGGCACCTGCAGTGTTCTGTAGGAGCCCATAGGGTTTTAGTGAGGTTCCGTTGTGTTGCTAAGGGTCTTGTAGAGTGCTGTTGGGTCCTGGAGTATTCTGTAGGGTTCCAGAGGGGCTCGTAAGGTTCCGTCGAAATCTGTAGGGTTCCCTAGGGGCCCGTGGAGTCCCGTAGATTTCCGTAGGGACCTGTAGGGCTGTGTAAGTGCCCGCAGGGGTTGGTAGGAGCTTGTAGGGTGCCATATGTTTCCGGAGGGTTGTGTAGGGTTCCGTAGGGGCCGGTGATGTTCCCAAGGGACCTGTAGAGTCTCGTACAGTTCCGTAGGGTCCTGTAGGTTTCCATAAGCGCCCGCAGAGGTCTGAAGGGGCCCGTACTGTTCCGTAAGGATCCATAGGGCTCCGTAGAGCTTCGTAGGTTCCCTAGAGGCCTGTAGAGTACCGCAGGAGCCAGTAGTGTTCTGTAGGGGCCCGTAGGGTTCCTTCCATAGGGGCTGGCAGTGTTCCGTAAGGGCCTGTAGGGTTGTGTAAGTGCCCGCAGGAGTCTGTGGGATTCTGTAAGGTTCCGGAGGGTTCTGCAGGGTTCCGTAGGGGCCCGTAGAGTTCCGTAGTGGCTGGTAAAGTTCCGTAGGGCCCTGTGGGGTTCTGTATGGACCTGTAGGGTTCCGTAGGGGCCTGCAGGGTTCTGTAAGTGCCAGCAGGTGTCTGTAGGGTTCCGTAGCGGTCTGTAGGGTTCCGTAGGCGCCTGCAGTGTTCTGTAGGAGCCCATAGGGTTTTAGTGAGGTTCCGTTGTGTCGCTAAGGGTCTTGTAGAGTGCCGTCGGGTCCTGGAGTATTCTGTAGGGTTCCAGAGGGGCTCGTAGGGTTCCGTCAAGATCTGTAGGGTTCCCTAGGGGCCCGTGGAGTCCCGTAGATTTCCGTAGGGACCTGTAGGGTTGTGTAAGTGCCCGCAGGAGTCTGTAGGAGTCTGTGGGATTCTGTAAGGTTCCGGAGGGTTCTGCAGGGTTCCGTAGGGGCCCGTAGAGTTCCGTAGTGGCTGGTAAAGTTCCGTAGGGCCCTGTACCGTTCCGTAACTGCCTGCAAGGGTCTTTAGGCTTCCGTAGGGGCTGGTAGGGTTCCATAAAGTTCCGTGGGTTCCTGCAGAGTTCTGCAAGTGCCCGCAAGGGCCTGTAGGGGCCCACAGTGTTTCTGTCAGGTTCCGTAGAGTTCCGTAGGGGCCATAGGTTTCCGTAGTGGCTGGTAGTATTCCGTAGGGGTCTGTAGGGTTCCGTAGGCACCTGCAGTGTTCTGTAGGAGCCCATAGGGTTTTAGTGAGGTTCCGTTGTGTTGCTAAGGGTCTTGTAGAGTGCTGTTGGGTCCTGGAGTATTCTGTAGGGTTCGAGAGGGGCTCGTAAGGTTCCGTCGAAATCTGTAGGGTTCCCTAGGGGCCCGTGGAGTCCCGTAGATTTCCGTAGGGACCTGTAGGGTTGTGTAAGTGCCCGCAGGGGTTGGTAGGAGCTTGTAGGGTGCCATATGTTTCCGGAGGGTTGTGTAGGGTTCCGTAGGGGCCCGTAGAGTTCCGTAGTGGCTGGTAAAGTTCCGTAGGGCCCTGTGGGGTTCTGTATGGACCTGTAGGGTTCCGTAGGGGCCTGCAGGGTTCTGTAAGTGCCAGCAGGTGTCTGTAGGGTTCCGTAGGGCCCTGTACCGTTCCGTAACTGCCTGCAAGGGTCTTTAGGCTTCCGTAGGGGCTGGTAGGGTTCCATAAAGTTCCGTGGGTTCTTGCAGAGTTCTGCAAGTGCCCGTAAGGGCCTGTAGGGGCCCACAGTGTTTCTGTCAGGTTCCGTAGGGGCCATAGGTTTCCGTAGTGGCTGGTAGTATTCCGTAGGGGTCTGTAGGGTTCCGTAGGCACCTGCAGTGTTCTGTAGGAGCCCATAGGGTTTTAGTGAGGTTCCGTTGTGTCGCTAAGGGTCTTGTAGAGTGCTGTCGGGTCCTGGAGTATTCTGTAGGGTTCCAGAGGGGCTCGTAGGGTTCCGTCAAGATCTGTAGGGTTCCCTAGGGGCCCGTGGAGTCCCGTAGATTTCCGTAGGGACCTGTAGGGTTGTGTAAGTGCCCGCAGGAGTCTGTAGGAGTCTGTGGGATTCTGTAAGGTTCCGGAGGGTTCTGCAGGGTTCCATAGGGGCCCGTAGAGTTCCGTAGTGGCTGGTAAAGTTCCATAGGGCCCTGCACCGTTCCGTAACTGCCTGCAAGGGTCTTTAGGCTTCCGTAGGGGCTGGTAGGGTTCCATAAAGTTCCGTGGGTTCCTGCAGAGTTCTGCAAGTGCCCGCAAGGGCCTGTAGGGGCCCACAGTGTTTCTGTCAGGTTCCGTAGAGTTCCGTAGGGGCCATAGGTTTCCATAGTGGCTGGTAGTATTCCGTAGGGGTCTGTAGGGTTCCGTAGGCACCTGCAGTGTTCTGTAGGAGCCCATAGGGTTTTAGTGAGGTTCCGTTGTGTTGCTAAGGGTCTTGTAGAGTGCTGTTGGGTCCTGGAGTATTCTGTAGGGTTCCAGAGGGGCTCGTAAGGTTCCGTCGAAATCTGTAGGGTTCCCTAGGGGCCCGTGGAGTCCCGTAGATTTCCGTAGGGACCTGTAGGGCTGTGTAAGTGCCCGCAGGGGTTGGTAGGAGCTTGTAGGGTGCCATATGTTTCCGGAGGGTTGTGTAGGGTTCCGTAGGGGCCGGTGATGTTCCCAAGGGACCTGTAGAGTCTCGTACAGTTCCGTAGGGTCCTGTAGGTTTCCATAAGCGCCCGCAGAGGTCTGAAGGGGCCCGTACTGTTCCGTAAGGATCCATAGGGCTCCGTAGAGCTTCGTAGGTTCCCTAGAGGCCTGTAGAGTACCGCAGGAGCCAGTAGTGTTCTGTAGGGGCCCGTAGGGTTCCTTCCATAGGGGCTGGCAGTGTTCCGTAAGGGCCTGTAGGGTTGTGTAAGTGCCCGCAGGAGTCTGTGGGATTCTGTAAGGTTCCGGAGGGTTCTGCAGGGTTCCGTAGGGGCCCGTAGAGTTCCGTAGTGGCTGGTAAAGTTCCGTAGGGCCCTGTGGGGTTCTGTATGGACCTGTAGGGTTCCGTAGGGGCCTGCAGGGTTCTGTAAGTGCCAGCAGGTGTCTGTAGGGTTCCGTAGCGGTCTGTAGGGTTCCGTAGGCGCCTGCAGTGTTCTGTAGGAGCCCATAGGGTTTTAGTGAGGTTCCGTTGTGTCGCTAAGGGTCTTGTAGAGTGCCGTCGGGTCCTGGAGTATTCTGTAGGGTTCCAGAGGGGCTCGTAGGGTTCCGTCAAGATCTGTAGGGTTCCCTAGGGGCCCGTGGAGTCCCGTAGATTTCCGTAGGGACCTGTAGGGTTGTGTAAGTGCCCGCAGGAGTCTGTAGGAGTCTGTGGGATTCTGTAAGGTTCCGGAGGGTTCTGCAGGGTTCCGTAGGGGCCCGTAGAGTTCCGTAGTGGCTGGTAAAGTTCCGTAGGGCCCTGTACCGTTCCGTAACTGCCTGCAAGGGTCTTTAGGCTTCCGTAGGGGCTGGTAGGGTTCCATAAAGTTCCGTGGGTTCCTGCAGAGTTCTGCAAGTGCCCGCAAGGGCCTGTAGGGGCCCACAGTGTTTCTGTCAGGTTCCGTAGAGTTCCGTAGGGGCCATAGGTTTCCGTAGTGGCTGGTAGTATTCCGTAGGGGTCTGTAGGGTTCCGTAGGCACCTGCAGTGTTCTGTAGGAGCCCATAGGGTTTTAGTGAGGTTCCGTTGTGTTGCTAAGGGTCTTGTAGAGTGCTGTTGGGTCCTGGAGTATTCTGTAGGGTTCCAGAGGGGCTCATAAGGTTCCGTCGAAATCTGTAGGGTTCCCTAGGGGCCCGTGGAGTCCCGTAGATTTCCGTAGGGACCTGTAGGGCTGTGTAAGTGCCCGCAGGGGTTGGTAGGAGCTTGTAGGGTGCCATATGTTTCCGGAGGGTTGTGTAGGGTTCCGTAGGGGCCGGTGATGTTCCCAAGGGACCTGTAGAGTCTCGTACGGTTCCGTAGGGGCCTGTAGAGTCTCGTACAGTTCCGTAGGGTCCTGTAGGTTTCCATAAGCGCCCGCAGAGGTCTGAAGGGGCCCGTACTGTTCCGTAAGGATCCATAGGGCTCCGTAGAGCTTCGTAGGTTCCCTAGAGGCCTGTAGAGTACCGCAGGAGCCAGTAGTGTTCTGTAGGGGCCCGTAGGGTTCCTTCCATAGGGGCTGGCAGTGTTCCGTAAGGGCCTGTAGGGTTGTGTAAGTGCCCGCAGGAGTCTGTGGGATTCTGTAAGGTTCCGGAGGGTTCTGCAGGGTTCCGTAGGGGCCCGTAGAGTTCCGTAGTGGCTGGTAAAGTTCCGTAGGGCCCTGTGGGGTTCTGTATGGACCTGTAGGGTTCCGTAGGGGCCTGCAGGGTTCTGTAAGTGCCAGCAGGTGTCTGTAGGGTTCCGTAGGCGTCTGCAGTGTTCTGTAGGAGCCCATAGGGTTTTAGTGAGGTTCCGTTGTGTCGCTAAGGGTCTTGTAGAGTGCCGTCGGGTCCTGGAGTATTCTGTAGGGTTCCAGAGGGGCTCGTAGGGTTCCGTCAAGATCTGTAGGGTTCCCTAGGGGCCCGTGGAGTCCCGTAGATTTCCGTAGGGACCTGTAGGGTTGTGTAAGTGCCCGCAGGAGTCTGTAGGAGTCTGTGGGATTCTGTAAGGTTCCGGAGGGTTCTGCAGGGTTCCGTAGGGGCCCGTAGAGTTCCGTAGTGGCTGGTAAAGTTCCGTAGGGCCCTGTACCGTTCCGTAACTGCCTGCAAGGGTCTTTAGGCTTCCGTAGGGGCTGGTAGGGTTCCATAAAGTTCCGTGGGTTCCTGCAGAGTTCTGCAAGTGCCCGCAAGGGCCTGTAGGGGCCCACAGTGTTTCTGTCAGGTTCCGTAGAGTTCCGTAGGGGCCATAGGTTTCCGTAGTGGCTGGTAGTATTCCGTAGGGGTCTGTAGGGTTCCGTAGGCACCTGCAGTGTTCTGTAGGAGCCCATAGGGTTTTAGTGAGGTTCCGTTGTGTCGCTAAGGGTCTTGTAGAGTGCTGTCGGGTCCTGGAGTATTCTGTAGGGTTCCAGAGGGGCTCGTAGGGTTCCGTCAAGATCTGTAGGGTTCCCTAGGGGCCCGTGGAGTCCCGTAGATTTCCGTAGGGACCTGTAGGGTTGTGTAAGTGCCCGCAGGGGTTGGTAGGAGCTTGTAGGGTGCCATATGTTTCCGGAGGGTTGTGTAGGGTTCCGTAGGGGCCGGTGGTGTTCCCTAGGGACCTGTAGAGTCTCGTACGGTTCCGTAGGGGCCTGTAGAGTCTCGTACAGTTCCGTAGGGTCCTGTAGGTTTCCATAAACGCCCGCAGAGGTCTGAAGGGGCCCGTACTGTTCCGTAAGGATCCATAGGGTTCCGTAGAGCTTCGTAGGTTCCCTAGAGGCCTGTAGAGTACCGCAGGAGCCAGTAGTGTTCTGTAGGGGCCCGTAGGGTTCCTTCCATAGGGGCTGGCAGTGTTCCGTAAGGGCCTGTAGGGTTGTGTAAGTGCCCGCAGGAGTCTGTGGGATTCTGTAAGGTTCCGGAGGGTTCTGCAGGGTTCCGTAGGGGCCCGTAGAGTTCCGTAGTGGCTGGTAAAGTTCCGTAGGGCCCTGTGGGGTTCTGTATGGACCTGTAGGGTTCCATAGGGGCCTGCAGGGTTCTGTAAGTGCCAGCAGGTGTCTGTAGGATTCCGTAGCGGTCTGTAGGGTTCCGTAGGCGCCTGCAGTGTTCTGTAGGAGCCCATAGGGTTTTAGTGAGGTTCCGTTGTGTCGCTAAGGGTCTTGTAGAGTGCTGTCGGGTCCTGGAGTATTCTGTAGGGTTCCAGAGGGGCTCGTAGGGTTCCGTCAAGATCTGTAGGGTTCCCTAGGGGCCCGTGGAGTCCCGTAGATTTCCGTAGGGACCTGTAGGGTTGTGTAAGTGCCCGCAGGGGTTGGTAGGAGCTTGTAGGGTTCCATATGTTTCCGGAGGGTTGTGTAGGGTTCCGTAGGGGCCGGTGGTGTTCCCTAGGGACCTGTAGAGTCTCGTACGGTTCCGTAGGGGCCTGTAGAGTCTCGTACAGTTCCGTAGGGTCCTGTAGGTTTCCATAAGCGCCCGCAGAGGTCTGAAGGGGCCCGTACTGTTCCGTAAGGATCCATAGGGCTCCGTAGAGCTTCGTAGGTTCCCTAGAGGCCTGTAGAGTACCGCAGGAGCCAGTAGTGTTCTGTAGGGGCCCGTAGGGTTCCTTCCATAGGGGCTGGCAGTGTTCCGTAAGGGCCTGTAGGGTTGTGTAAGTGCCCGCAGGAGTCTGTGGGATTCTGTAAGGTTCCGGAGGGTTCTGCAGGGTTCCGTAGGGGCCCGTAGAGTTCCGTAGTGGCTGGTAAAGTTCCGTAGGGCCCTGTACCGTTCCGTAACTGCCTGCAAGGGTCTTTAGGCTTCCGTAGGGGCTGGTAGGGTTCCATAAAGTTCCGTGGGTTCCTGCAGAGTTCTGCAAGTGCCCGCAAGGGCCTGTAGGGGCCCACAGTGTTTCTCTCAGGTTCCGTAGAGTTCCGTAGGGGCCATAGGTTTCCGTAGTAGCTGGTAGTATTCCGTAGGGGTCTGTAGGGTTCCGTAGGCACCTGCAGTGTTCTGTAGGGGCCCATAGGGTTTTAGTGAGGTTCCGTTGTGTTGCTAAGGGTCTTGTAGAGTGCTGTCGGGTCCTGGAGTATTCTGTAGGGTTCCAGAGGGGCTCGTAAGGTTCCGTCGAAATCTGTAGGGTTCCCTAGGGGCCCGTGGAGTCCCGTAGATTTCCGTAGGGACCTGTAGGGCTGTGTAAGTGCCCGCAGGGGTTGGTAGGAGCTTGTAGGGTGCCATATGTTTCCGGAGGGTTGTGTAGGGTTCCGTAGGGGCCGGTGATGTTCCCAAGGGACCTGTAGAGTCTCGTACGGTTCCGTAGGGGCCTGTAGAGTCTCGTACAGTTCCGTAGGGTCCTGTAGGTTTCCATAAGCGCCCGCAGAGGTCTGAAGGGGCCCGTACTGTTCCGTAAGGATCCATAGGGCTCCGTAGAGCTTCGTAGGTTCCTTAGAGGCCTGTAGAGTACCGCAGGAGCCAGTAGTGTTCTGTAGGGGCCCGTAGGGTTCCTTCCATAGGGGCTGGCAGTGTTCCGTAAGGGCCTGTAGGGTTGTGTAAGTGCCCGCAGGAGTCTGTGGGATTCTGTAAGGTTCCGGAGGGTTCTGCAGGGTTCCGTAGGGGCCCGTAGAGTTCCGTAGTGGCTGGTAAAGTTCCGTAGGGCCCTGTGGGGTTCTGTATGGACCTGTAGGGTTCCGTAGGGGCCTGCAGGGTTCTGTAAGTGCCAGCAGGTGTCTGTAGGGTTCCGTAGGGCCCTGTACCGTTCCGTAACTGCCTGCAAGGGTCTTTAGGCTTCCGTAGGGGCTGGTAGGGTTCCATAAAGTTCCGTGGGTTCTTGCAGAGTTCTGCAAGTGCCCGCAAGGGCCTGTAGGGGCCCACAGTGTTTCTGTCAGGTTCCGTAGAGTTCCGTAGGGGCCATAGGTTTCCGTAGTGGCTGGTAGTATTCCGTAGGGGTCTGTAGGGTTCCGTAGGCACCTGCAGTGTTCTGTAGGAGCCCATAGGGTTTTAGTGAGGTTCCGTTGTGTCGCTAAGGGTCTTGTAGAGTGCTGTCGGGTCCTGGACTATTCTGTAGGGTTCCAGAGGGGCTCGTAGGGTTCCGTCAAGATCTGTAGGGTTCCCTAGGGGCCCGTGGAGTCCCGTAGATTTCCGTAGGGACCTGTAGGGTTGTGTAAGTGCCCGCAGGGGTTGGTAGGAGCTTGTAGGGTGCCATATGTTTCCGGAGGGTTGTGTAGGGTTCCGTAGGGGCCGGTGGTGTTCCCTAGGGACCTGTAGAGTCTCGTACGGTTCCGTAGGGGCCTGTAGAGTCTCGTACAGTTCCGTAGGGTCCTGTAGGTTTCCATAAACGCCCGCAGAGGTCTGAAGGGGCCCGTACTGTTCCGTAAGGATCCATAGGGTTCCGTAGAGCTTCGTAGGTTCCCTAGAGGCCTGTAGAGTACCGCAGGAGCCAGTAGTGTTCTGTAGGGGCCCGTAGGGTTCCTTCCATAGGGGCTGGCAGTGTTCCGTAAGGGCCTGTAGGGTTGTGTAAGTGCCCGCAGGAGTCTGTGGGATTCTGTAAGGTTCCGGAGGGTTCTGCAGGGTTCCGTAGGGGCCCGTAGAGTTCCGTAGTGGCTGGTAAAGTTCCGTAGGGCCCTGTACCGTTCCGTAACTGCCTGCAAGGGTCTTTAGGCTTCCGTAGGGGCTGGTAGGGTTCCATAAAGTTCCGTGGGTTCCTGCAGAGTTCTGCAAGTGCCCGCAAGGGCCTGTAGGGGCCCACAGTGTTTCTCTCAGGTTCCGTAGAGTTCCGTAGGGGCCATAGGTTTCCGTAGTAGCTGGTAGTATTCCGTAGGGGTCTGTAGGGTTCCGTAGGCAGCTGCAGTGTTCTGTAGGGGCCCATAGGGTTTTAGTGAGGTTCCGTTGTGTTGCTAAGGGTCTTGTAGAGTGCTGTCGGGTCCTGGAGTATTCTGTAGGGTTCCAGAGGGGCTCGTAAGGTTCCGTCGAAATCTGTAGGGTTCCCTAGGGGCCCGTGGAGTCCCGTAGATTTCCGTAGGGACCTGTAGGGCTGTGTAAGTGCCCGCAGGGGTTGGTAGGAGCTTGTAGCGTGCCATATGTTTCCGGAGGGTTGTGTAGGGTTCCGTAGGGGCCGGTGATGTTCCCAAGGGACCTGTAGAGTCTCGTACGGTTCCGTAGGGGCCTGTAGAGTCTCGTACAGTTCCGTAGGGTCCTGTAGGTTTCCATAAGCGCCCGCAGAGGTCTGAAGGGGCCCGTACTGTTCCGTAAGGATCCATAGGGCTCCGTAGAGCTTCGTAGGTTCCTTAGAGGCCTGTAGAGTACCGCAGGAGCCAGTAGTGTTCTGTAGGGGCCCGTAGGGTTCCTTCCATAGGGGCTGGCAGTGTTCCGTAAGGGCCTGTAGGGTTGTGTAAGTGCCCGCAGGAGTCTGTGGGATTCTGTAAGGTTCCGGAGGGTTCTGCAGGGTTCCGTAGGGGCCCGTAGAGTTCCGTAGTGGCTGGTAAAGTTCCGTAGGGCCCTGTGGGGTTCTGTATGGACCTGTAGGGTTCCGTAGGGGCCTGCAGGGTTCTGTAAGTGCCAGCAGGTGTCTGTAGGGTTCCGTAGGGCCCTGTACCGTTCCGTAACTGCCTGCAAGGGTCTTTAGGCTTCCGTAGGGGCTGGTAGGGTTCCATAAAGTTCCGTGGGTTCCTGCAGAGTTCTGCAAGTGCCCGCAAGGGCCTGTAGGGGCCCACAGTGTTTCTGTCAGGTTCCGTAGAGTTCCGTAGGGGCCATAGGTTTCCGTAGTGGCTGGTAGTATTCCGTAGGGGTCTGTAGGGTTCCGTAGGCACCTGCAGTGTTCTGTAGGAGCCCATAGGGTTTTAGTGAGGTTCCGTTGTGTTGCTAAGGGTCTTGTAGAGTGCTGTTGGGTCCTGGAGTATTCTGTAGGGTTCCAGAGGGGCTCGTAAGGTTCCGTCGAAATCTGTAGGGTTCCCTAGGGGCCCGTGGAGTCCCGTAGATTTCCGTAGGGACCTGTAGGGTTGTGTAAGTGCCCGCAGGGGTTGGTAGGAGCTTGTAGGGTGCCATATGTTTCCGGAGGGTTGTGTAGGGTTCCGTAGGGGCCCGTAGAGTTCCGTAGTGGCTGGTAAAGTTCCGTAGGGCCCTGTGGGGTTCTGTATGGACCTGTAGGGTTCCGTAGGGGCCTGCAGGGTTCTGTAAGTGCCAGCAGGTGTCTGTAGGGTTCCGTAGGGCCCTGTACCGTTCCGTAACTGCCTGCAAGGGTCTTAAGGCTTCCGTAGGGGCTGGTAGGGTTCCATAAAGTTCCGTGGGTTCTTGCAGAGTTCTGCAAGTGCCCGTAAGGGCCTGTAGGGGCCCACAGTGTTTCTGTCAGGTTCCGTAGGGGCCATAGGTTTCCGTAGTGGCTGGTAGTATTCCGTAGGGGTCTGTAGGGTTCCGTAGGCACCTGCAGTGTTCTGTAGGAGCCCATAGGGTTTTAGTGAGGTTCCGTTGTGTCGCTAAGGGTCTTGTAGAGTGCTGTCGGGTCCTGGAGTATTCTGTAGGGTTCCAGAGGGGCTCGTAGGGTTCCGTCAAGATCTGTAGGGTTCCCTAGGGGCCCGTGGAGTCCCGTAGATTTCCGTAGGGACCTGTAGGGTTGTGTAAGTGCCCGCAGGAGTCTGTAGGAGTCTGTGGGATTCTGTAAGGTTCCGGAGGGTTCTGCAGGGTTCCATAGGGGCCCGTAGAGTTCCGTAGTGGCTGGTAAAGTTCCATAGGGCCCTGTACCGTTCCGTAACTGCCTGCAAGGGTCTTTAGGCTTCCGTAGGGGCTGGTAGGGTTCCATAAAGTTCCGTGGGTTCCTGCAGAGTTCTGCAAGTGCCCGTAAGGGCCTGTAGGGGCCCACAGTGTTTCTGTCAGGTTCCGTAGAGTTCCGTAGGGGCCATAGGTTTCCATAGTGGCTGGTAGTATTCCGTAGGGGTCTGTAGGGTTCCGTAGGCACCTGCAGTGTTCTGTAGGAGCCCATAGGGTTTTAGTGAGGTTCCGTTGTGTTGCTAAGGGTCTTGTAGAGTGCTGTTGGGTCCTGGAGTATTCTGTAGGGTTCCAGAGGGGCTCGTAAGGTTCCGTCGAAATCTGTAGGGTTCCCTAGGGGCCCGTGGAGTCCCGTAGATTTCCGTAGGGACCTGTAGGGCTGTGTAAGTGCCCGCAGGGGTTGGTAGGAGCTTGTAGGGTGCCATATGTTTCCGGAGGGTTGTGTAGGGTTCCGTAGGGGCCGGTGATGTTCCCAAGGGACCTGTAGAGTCTCGTACAGTTCCGTAGGGTCCTGTAGGTTTCCATAAGCGCCCGCAGAGGTCTGAAGGGGCCCGTACTGTTCCGTAAGGATCCATAGGGCTCCGTAGAGCTTCGTAGGTTCCCTAGAGGCCTGTAGAGTACCGCAGGAGCCAGTAGTGTTCTGTAGGGGCCCGTAGGGTTCCTTCCATAGGGGCTGGCAGTGTTCCGTAAGGGCCTGTAGGGTTGTGTAAGTGCCCGCAGGAGTCTGTGGGATTCTGTAAGGTTCCGGAGGGTTCTGCAGGGTTCCGTAGGGGCCCGTAGAGTTCCGTAGTGGCTGGTAAAGTTCCGTAGGGCCCTGTGGGGTTCTGTATGGACCTGTAGGGTTCCGTAGGGGCCTGCAGGGTTCTGTAAGTGCCAGCAGGTGTCTGTAGGGTTCCATAGCGGTCTGTAGGGTTCCGTAGGCGCCTGCAGTGTTCTGTAGGAGCCCATAGGGTTTTAGTGAGGTTCCGTTGTGTTGCTAAGGGTCTTGTAGAGTGCTGTTGGGTCCTGGAGTATTCTGTAGGGTTCCAGAGGGGCTCGTAAGGTTCCGTCGAAATCTGTAGGGTTCCCTAGGGGCCCGTGGAGTCCCGTAGATTTCCGTAGGGACCTGTAGGGTTGTGTAAGTGCCCGCAGGGGTTGGTAGGAGCTTGTAGGGTGCCATGTGTTTCCGGAGGGTTGTGTAGGGTTCCGTAGGGGCCCGTAGAGTTCCGTAGTGGCTGGTAAAGTTCCGTAGGGCCCTGTGGGGTTCTGTATGGACCTGTAGGGTTCCGTAGGGGCCTGCAGGGTTCTGTAAGTGCCAGCAGGTGTCTGTAGGGTTCCGTAGGGCCCTGTACCGTTCCGTAACTGCCTGCAAGGGTCTTTAGGCTTCCGTAGGGGCTGGTAGGGTTCCATAAAGTTCCGTGGGTTCCTGCAGAGTTCTGCAAGTGCCCGCAAGGGCCTGTAGGGGCCCACAGTGTTTCTGTCAGGTTCCGTAGGGGCCATAGGTTTCCGTAGTGGCTGGTAGTATTCCGTAGGGGTCTGTAGGGTTCCGTAGGCACCTGCAGTGTTCTGTAGGAGCCCATAGGGTTTTAGTGAGGTTCCGTTGTGTTGCTAAGGGTCTTGTAGAGTGCTGTTGGGTCCTGGAGTATTCTGTAGGGTTCCAGAGGGGCTCATAAGGTTCCGTCGAAATCTGTAGGGTTCCCTAGGGGCCCGTGGAGTCCCGTAGATTTCCGTAGGGACCTGTAGGGCTGTGTAAGTGCCCGCAGGGGTTGGTAGGAGCTTGTAGGGTGCCATATGTTTCCGGAGGGTTGTGTAGGGTTCCGTAGGGGCCGGTGATGTTCCCAAGGGACCTGTAGAGTCTCGTACGGTTCCGTAGGGGCCTGTAGAGTCTCGTACAGTTCCGTAGGGTCCTGTAGGTTTCCATAAGCGCCCGCAGAGGTCTGAAGGGGCCCGTACTGTTCCGTAAGGATCCATAGGGCTCCGTAGAGCTTCGTAGGTTCCCTAGAGGCCTGTAGAGTACCGCAGGAGCCAGTAGTGTTCTGTAGGGGCCCGTAGGGTTCCTTCCATAGGGGCTGGCAGTGTTCCGTAAGGGCCTGTAGGGTTGTGTAAGTGCCCGCAGGAGTCTGTGGGATTCTGTAAGGTTCCGGAGGGTTCTGCAGGGTTCCGTAGGGGCCCGTAGAGTTCCGTAGTGGCTGGTAAAGTTCCGTAGGGCCCTGTGGGGTTCTGTATGGACCTGTAGGGTTCCGTAGGGGCCTGCAGGGTTCTGTAAGTGCCAGCAGGTGTCTGTAGGGTTCCGTAGCGGTCTGTAGGGTTCCGTAGGCGCCTGCAGTGTTCTGTAGGAGCCCATAGGGTTTTAGTGAGGTTCCGTTGTGTCGCTAAGGGTCTTGTAGAGTGCCGTCGGGTCCTGGAGTATTCTGTAGGGTTCCAGAGGGGCTCGTAGGGTTCCGTCAAGATCTGTAGGGTTCCCTAGGGGCCCGTGGAGTCCCGTAGATTTCCGTAGGGACCTGTAGGGTTGTGTAAGTGCCCGCAGGAGTCTGTAGGAGTCTGTGGGATTCTGTAAGGTTCCGGAGGGTTCTGCAGGGTTCCGTAGGGGCCCGTAGAGTT
This sequence comes from Numenius arquata, assembly GCF_964106895.1. Classification (NCBI taxonomy): domain Eukaryota; kingdom Metazoa; phylum Chordata; class Aves; order Charadriiformes; family Scolopacidae; genus Numenius; species Numenius arquata. The sequence continues at coordinate 37,084 of NW_027415602.1, forward strand.
CCGTAGTGGCTGGTAAAGTTCCGTAGGGCCCTGTACCGTTCCGTAACTGCCTGCAAGGGTCTTTAGGCTTCCGTAGGGGCTGGTAGGGTTCCATAAAGTTCCGTGGGTTCCTGCAGAGTTCTGCAAGTGCCCGCAAGGGCCTGTAGGGGCCCACAGTGTTTCTGTCAGGTTCCGTAGAGTTCCGTAGGGGCCATAGGTTTCCGTAGTGGCTGGTAGTATTCCGTAGGGGTCTGTAGGGTTCCGTAGGCACCTGCAGTGTTCTGTAGGAGCCCATAGGGTTTTAGTGAGGTTCCGTTGTGTTGCTAAGGGTCTTGTAGAGTGCTGTTGGGTCCTGGAGTATTCTGTAGGGTTCCAGAGGGGCTCGTAAGGTTCCGTCGAAATCTGTAGGGTTCCCTAGGGGCCCGTGGAGTCCCGTAGATTTCCGTAGGGACCTGTAGGGTTGTGTAAGTGCCCGCAGGGGTTGGTAGGAGCTTGTAGGGTGCCATGTGTTTCCGGAGGGTTGTGTAGGGTTCCGTAGGGGCCCGTAGAGTTCCGTAGTGGCTGGTAAAGTTCCGTAGGGCCCTGTGGGGTTCTGTATGGACCTGTAGGGTTCTGTAGGGGCCTGCAGGGTTCTGTAAGTGCCAGCAGGTGTCTGTAGGGTTCCGTAGGGCCCTGTACCGTTCCGTAACTGCCTGCAAGGGTCTTTAGGCTTCCGTAGGGGCTGGTAGGGTTCCATAAAGTTCCGTGGGTTCCTGCAGAGTTCTGCAAGTGCCCGCAAGGGCCTGTAGGGGCCCACAGTGTTTCTGTCAGGTTCCGTAGAGTTCCGTAGGGGCCATAGGTTTCCGTAGTGGCTGGTAGTATTCCGTAGGGGTCTGTAGGGTTCCGTAGGCACCTGCAGTGTTCTGTAGGAGCCCATAGGGTTTTAGTGAGGTTCCGTTGTGTCGCTAAGGGTCTTGTAGAGTGCTGTCGGGTCCTGGAGTATTCTGTAGGGTTCCAGAGGGGCTCGTAGGGTTCCGTCAAGATCTGTAGGGTTCCCTAGGGGCCCGTGGAGTCCCGTAGATTTCCGTAGGGACCTGTAGGGTTGTGTAAGTGCCCGCAGGGGTTGGTAGGAGCTTGTAGGGTGCCATATGTTTCCGGAGGGTTGTGTAGGGTTCCGTAGGGGCCGGTGGTGTTCCCTAGGGACCTGTAGAGTCTCGTACGGTTCCGTAGGGGCCTGTAGAGTCTCGTACAGTTCCGTAGGGTCCTGTAGGTTTCCATAAGCGCCCGCAGAGGTCTGAAGGGGCCCGTACTGTTCCGTAAGGATCCATAGGGCTCCGTAGAGCTTCGTAGGTTCCCTAGAGGCCTGTAGAGTACCGCAGGAGCCAGTAGTGTTCTGTAGGGGCCCGTAGGGTTCCTTCCATAGGGGCTGGCAGTGTTCCGTAAGGGCCTGTAGGGTTGTGTAAGTGCCCGCAGGAGTCTGTGGGATTCTGTAAGGTTCCGGAGGGTTCTGCAGGGTTCCGTAGGGGCCCGTAGAGTTCCGTAGTGGCTGGTAAAGTTCCGTAGGGCCCTGTGGGGTTCTGTATGGACCTGTAGGGTTCCATAGGGGCCTGCAGGGTTCTGTAAGTGCCAGCAGGTGTCTGTAGGATTCCGTAGCGGTCTGTAGGGTTCCGTAGGCGCCTGCAGTGTTCTGTAGGAGCCCATAGGGTTTTAGTGAGGTTCCGTTGTGTCGCTAAGGGTCTTGTAGAGTGCCGTCGGGTCCTGGAGTATTCTGTAGGGTTCCAGAGGGGCTCGTAGGGTTCCGTCGAAATCTGTAGGGTTCCCTAGGGGCCCGTGGAGTCCCGTAGATTTCCGTAGGGACCTGTAGGGTTGTGTAAGTGCCCGCAGGGGTTGGTAGGAGCTTGTAGGGTGCCATATGTTTCCGGAGGGTTGTGTAGGGTTCCGTAGGGGCCGGTGATGTTCCCAAGGGACCTGTAGAGTCTCGTACGGTTCCGTAGGGGCCTGTAGAGTCTCGTACAGTTCCGTAGGGTCCTGTAGGTTTCCATAAGCGCCCGCAGAGGTCTGAAGGGGCCCGTACTGTTCCGTAAGGATCCATAGGGCTCCGTAGAGCTTCGTAGGTTCCCTAGAGGCCTGTAGAGTACCGCAGGAGCCAGTAGTGTTCTGTAGGGGCCCGTAGGGTTCCTTCCATAGGGGCTGGCAGTGTTCCGTAAGGGCCTGTAGGGTTGTGTAAGTGCCCGCAGGAGTCTGTGGGATTCTGTAAGGTTCCGGAGGGTTCTGCAGGGTTCCGTAGGGGCCCGTAGAGTTCCGTAGTGGCTGGTAAAGTTCCGTAGGGCCCTGTGGGGTTCTGTATGGACCTGTAGGGTTCCGTAGGGGCCTGCAGGGTTCTGTAAGTGCCAGCAGGTGTCTGTAGGGTTCCGTAGCGGTCTGTAGGGTTCCGTAGGCGCCTGTAGTGTTCTGTAGGAGCCCATAGGGTTTTAGTGAGGTTCCGTTGTGTCGCTAAGGGTCTTGTAGAGTGCCGTCGGGTCCTGGAGTATTCTGTAGGGTTCCAGAGGGGCTCGTAGGGTTCCGTCAAGATCTGTAGGGTTCCCTAGGGGCCCGTGGAGTCCCGTAGATTTCCGTAGGGACCTGTAGGGTTGTGTAAGTGCCCGCAGGAGTCTGTAGGAGTCTGTGGGATTCTGTAAGGTTCCGGAGGGTTCTGCAGGGTTCCGTAGGGGCCCGTAGAGTTCCGTAGTGGCTGGTAAAGTTCCGTAGGGCCCTGTACCGTTCCGTAACTGCCTGCAAGGGTCTTTAGGCTTCCGTAGGGGCTGGTAGGGTTCCATAAAGTTCCGTGGGTTCCTGCAGAGTTCTGCAAGTGCCCGCAAGGGCCTGTAGGGGCCCACAGTGTTTCTGTCAGGTTCCGTAGAGTTCCGTAGGGGCCATAGGTTTCCGTAGTGGCTGGTAGTATTCCGTAGGGGTCTGTAGGGTTCCGTAGGCACCTGCAGTGTTCTGTAGGAGCCCATAGGGTTTTAGTGAGGTTCCGTTGTGTTGCTAAGGGTCTTGTAGAGTGCTGTTGGGTCCTGGAGTATTCTGTAGGGTTCCAGAGGGGCTCGTAAGGTTCCGTCGAAATCTGTAGGGTTCCCTAGGGGCCCGTGGAGTCCCGTAGATTTCCGTAGGGACCTGTAGGGTTGTGTAAGTGCCCGCAGGGGTTGGTAGGAGCTTGTAGGGTGCCATGTGTTTCCGGAGGGTTGTGTAGGGTTCCGTAGGGGCCCGTAGAGTTCCGTAGTGGCTGGTAAAGTTCCGTAGGGCCCTGTGGGGTTCTGTATGGACCTGTAGGGTTCCGTAGGGGCCTGCAGGGTTCTGTAAGTGCCAGCAGGTGTCTGTAGGGTTCCGTAGGGCCCTGTACCGTTCCGTAACTGCCTGCAAGGGTCTTTAGGCTTCCGTAGGGGCTGGTAGGGTTCCATAAAGTTCCGTGGGTTCCTGCAGAGTTCTGCAAGTGCCCGCAAGGGCCTGTAGGGGCCCACAGTGTTTCTGTCAGGTTCCGTAGGGGCCATAGGTTTCCGTAGTGGCTGGTAGTATTCCGTAGGGGTCTGTAGGGTTCCGTAGGCACCTGCAGTGTTCTGTAGGAGCCCATAGGGTTTTAGTGAGGTTCCGTTGTGTCGCTAAGGGTCTTGTAGAGTGCTGTCGGGTCCTGGAGTATTCTGTAGGGTTCCAGAGGGGCTCGTAGGGTTCCGTCAAGATCTGTAGGGTTCCCTAGGGGCCCGTGGAGTCCCGTAGATTTCCGTAGGGACCTGTAGGGCTGTGTAAGTGCCCGCAGGGGTTGGTAGGAGCTTGTAGGGTGCCATATGTTTCCGGAGGGTTGTGTAGGGTTCCGTAGGGGCCGGTGATGTTCCCAAGGGACCTGTAGAGTCTCGTACGGTTCCGTAGGGGCCTGTAGAGTCTCGTACAGTTCCGTAGGGTCCTGTAGGTTTCCATAAGCGCCCGCAGAGGTCTGAAGGGGCCCGTACTGTTCCGTAAGGATCCATAGGGCTCCGTAGAGCTTCGTAGGTTCCTTAGAGGCCTGTAGAGTACCGCAGGAGCCAGTAGTGTTCTGTAGGGGCCCGTAGGGTTCCTTCCATAGGGGCTGGCAGTGTTCCGTAAGGGCCTGTAGGGTTGTGTAAGTGCCCGCAGGAGTCTGTGGGATTCTGTAAGGTTCCGGAGGGTTCTGCAGGGTTCCGTAGGGGCCCGTAGAGTTCCGTAGTGGCTGGTAAAGTTCCGTAGGGCCCTGTGGGGTTCTGTATGGACCTGTAGGGTTCCGTAGGGGCCTGCAGGGTTCTGTAAGTGCCAGCAGGTGTCTGTAGGGTTCCGTAGCGGTCTGTAGGGTTCCGTAGGCGCCTGCAGTGTTCTGTAGGAGCCCATAGGGTTTTAGTGAGGTTCCGTTGTGTCGCTAAGGGTCTTGTAGAGTGCCGTCGGGTCCTGGAGTATTCTGTAGGGTTCCAGAGGGGCTCGTAGGGTTCCGTCAAGATCTGTAGGGTTCCCTAGGGGCCCGTGGAGTCCCGTAGATTTCCGTAGGGACCTGTAGGGTTGTGTAAGTGCCCGCAGGAGTCTGTAGGAGTCTGTGGGATTCTGTAAGGTTCTGCAGGGTTCCGTAGGGGCCCGTAGAGTTCCGTAGTGGCTGGTAAAGTTCCGTAGGGCCCTGTACCGTTCCGTAACTGCCTGCAAGGGTCTTTAGGCTTCCGTAGGGGCTGGTAGGGTTCCATAAAGTTCCGTGGGTTCCTGCAGAGTTCTGCAAGTGCCCGCAAGGGCCTGTAGGGGCCCACAGTGTTTCTGTCAGGTTCCGTAGAGTTCCGTAGGGGCCATAGGTTTCCGTAGTGGCTGGTAGTATTCCGTAGGGGTCTGTAGGGTTCCGTAGGCACCTGCAGTGTTCTGTAGGAGCCCATAGGGTTTTAGTGAGGTTCCGTTGTGTTGCTAAGGGTCTTGTAGAGTGCTGTTGGGTCCTGGAGTATTCTGTAGGGTTCCAGAGGGGCTCGTAGGGTTCCGTCGAAATCTGTAGGGTTCCCTAGGGGCCCGTGGAGTCCCGTAGATTTCCGTAGGGACCTGTAGGGTTGTGTAAGTGCCCGCAGGGGTTGGTAGGAGCTTGTAGGGTGCCATGTGTTTCCGGAGGGTTGTGTAGGGTTCCGTAGGGGCCCGTAGAGTTCCGTAGTGGCTGGTAAAGTTCCGTAGGGCCCTGTGGGGTTCTGTATGGACCTGTAGGGTTCCGTAGGGGCCTGCAGGGTTCTGTAAGTGCCAGCAGGTGTCTGTAGGGTTCCGTAGGGCCCTGTACCGTTCCGTAACTGCCTGCAAGGGTCTTTAGGCTTCCGTAGGGGCTGGTAGGGTTCCATAAAGTTCCGTGGGTTCCTGCAGAGTTCTGCAAGTGCCCGCAAGGGCCTGTAGGGGCCCACAGTGTTTCTGTCAGGTTCCGTAGAGTTCCGTAGGGGCCATAGGTTTCCGTAGTGGCTGGTAGTATTCCGTAGGGGTCTGTAGGGTTCCGTAGGCACCTGCAGTGTTCTGTAGGAGCCCATAGGGTTTTAGTGAGGTTCCGTTGTGTCGCTAAGGGTCTTGTAGAGTGCTGTCGGGTCCTGGAGTATTCTGTAGGGTTCCAGAGGGGCTCGTAGGGTTCCGTCAAGATCTGTAGGGTTCCCTAGGGGCCCGTGGAGTCCCGTAGATTTCCGTAGGGACCTGTAGGGTTGTGTAAGTGCCCGCAGGGGTTGGTAGGAGCTTGTAGGGTGCCATATGTTTCCGGAGGGTTGTGTAGGGTTCCGTAGGGGCCGGTGGTGTTCCCTAGGGACCTGTAGAGTCTCGTACGGTTCCGTAGGGGCCTGTAGAGTCTCGTACAGTTCCGTAGGGTCCTGTAGGTTTCCATAAGCGCCCGCAGAGGTCTGAAGGGGCCCGTACTGTTCCGTAAGGATCCATAGGGTTCCGTAGAGCTTCGTAGGTTCCCTAGAGGCCTGTAGAGTACCGCAGGAGCCAGTAGTGTTCTGTAGGGGCCCGTAGGGTTCCTTCCATAGGGGCTGGCAGTGTTCCGTAAGGGCCTGTAGGGTTGTGTAAGTGCCCGCAGGAGTCTGTGGGATTCTGTAAGGTTCCGGAGGGTTCTGCAGGGTTCCGTAGGGGCCCGTAGAGTTCCGTAGTGGCTGGTAAAGTTCCGTAGGGCCCTGTGGGGTTCTGTATGGACCTGTAGGGTTCCATAGGGGCCTGCAGGGTTCTGTAAGTGCCAGCAGGTGTCTGTAGGATTCCGTAGCGGTCTGTAGGGTTCCGTAGGCGCCTGCAGTGTTCTGTAGGAGCCCATAGGGTTTTAGTGAGGTTCCGTTGTGTCGCTAAGGGTCTTGTAGAGTGCCGTCGGGTCCTGGAGTATTCTGTAGGGTTCCAGAGGGGCTCGTAGGGTTCCGTCAAGATCTGTAGGGTTCCCTAGGGGCCCGTGGAGTCCCGTAGATTTCCGTAGGGACCTGTAGGGTTGTGTAAGTGCCCGCAGGAGTCTGTAGGAGTCTGTGGGATTCTGTAAGGTTCCGGAGGGTTCTGCAGGGTTCCGTAGGGGCCCGTAGAGTTCCGTAGTGGCTGGTAAAGTTCCGTAGGGCCCTGTACCGTTCCGTAACTGCCTGCAAGGGTCTTTAGGCTTCCGTAGGGGCTGGTAGGGTTCCATAAAGTTCCGTGGGTTCCTGCAGAGTTCTGCAAGTGCCCGCAAGGGCCTGTAGGGGCCCACAGTGTTTCTGTCAGGTTCCGTAGAGTTCCGTAGGGGCCATAGGTTTCCGTAGTGGCTGGTAGTATTCCGTAGGGGTCTGTAGGGTTCCGTAGGCACCTGCAGTGTTCTGTAGGAGCCCATAGGGTTTTAGTGAGGTTCCGTTGTGTTGCTAAGGGTCTTGTAGAGTGCTGTTGGGTCCTGGAGTATTCTGTAGGGTTCCAGAGGGGCTCGTAAGGTTCCGTCGAAATCTGTAGGGTTCCCTAGGGGCCCGTGGAGTCCCGTAGATTTCCGTAGGGACCTGTAGGGTTGTGTAAGTGCCCGCAGGGGTTGGTAGGAGCTTGTAGGGTGCCATGTGTTTCCGGAGGGTTGTGTAGGGTTCCGTAGGGGCCCGTAGAGTTCCGTAGTGGCTGGTAAAGTTCCGTAGGGCCCTGTGGGGTTCTGTATGGACCTGTAGGGTTCCGTAGGGGCCTGCAGGGTTCTGTAAGTGCCAGCAGGTGTCTGTAGGGTTCCGTAGGGCCCTGTACCGTTCCGTAACTGCCTGCAAGGGTCTTTAGGCTTCCGTAGGGGCTGGTAGGGTTCCATAAAGTTCCGTGGGTTCCTGCAGAGTTCTGCAAGTGCCCGCAAGGGCCTGTAGGGGCCCACAGTGTTTCTGTCAGGTTCCGTAGAGTTCCGTAGGGGCCATAGGTTTCCGTAGTGGCTGGTAGTATTCCGTAGGGGTCTGTAGGGTTCCGTAGGCACCTGCAGTGTTCTGTAGGAGCCCATAGGGTTTTAGTGAGGTTCCGTTGTGTCGCTAAGGGTCTTGTAGAGTGCTGTCGGGTCCTGGAGTATTCTGTAGGGTTCCAGAGGGGCTCGTAGGGTTCCGTCAAGATCTGTAGGGTTCCCTAGGGGCCCGTGGAGTCCCGTAGATTTCCGTAGGGACCTGTAGGGTTGTGTAAGTGCCCGCAGGGGTTGGTAGGAGCTTGTAGGGTGCCATATGTTTCCGGAGGGTTGTGTAGGGTTCCGTAGGGGCCGGTGGTGTTCCCTAGGGACCTGTAGAGTCTCGTACGGTTCCGTAGGGGCCTGTAGAGTCTCGTACAGTTCCGTAGGGTCCTGTAGGTTTCCATAAGCGCCCGCAGAGGTCTGAAGGGGCCCGTACTGTTCCGTAAGGATCCATAGGGTTCCGTAGAGCTTCGTAGGTTCCCTAGAGGCCTGTAGAGTACCGCAGGAGCCAGTAGTGTTCTGTAGGGGCCCGTAGGGTTCCTTCCATAGGGGCTGGCAGTGTTCCGTAAGGGCCTGTAGGGTTGTGTAAGTGCCCGCAGGAGTCTGTAGGAGTCTGTGGGATTCTGTAAGGTTCCGGAGGGTTCTGCAGGGTTCCGTAGGGGCCCGTAGAGTTCCGTAGTGGCTGGTAAAGTTCCGTAGGGCCCTGTAGGGTTCTGTATGGACCTGTAGGGTTCCGTAGGGGCCTGCAGGGTTCTGTAAGTGCCAGCAGGTGTCTGTAGGGTTCCGTAGCGGTCTGTAGGGTTCCGTAGGCGCCTGCAGTGTTCTGTAGGAGCCCATAGGGTTTTACTGAGGTTCCGTTGTGTCGCTAAGGGTCTTGTAGAGTGCTGTCGGGTCCTGGAGTATTCTGTAGGGTTCCAGAGGGGCTCGTAGGGTTCCGTCAAGATCTGTAGGGTTCCCTAGGGGCCCGTGGAGTTCCGTAGATTTCCGTAGGGACCTGTAGGGTTGTGTAAGTGCCCGCAGGAGTCTGTAGGAGTCTGTGGGATTCTGTAAGGTTCCGGAGGGTTCTGCAGGGTTCCGTAGGGGCCCGTAGAGTTCCGTAGTGGCTGGTAAAGTTCCGTAGGGCCCTGTACCGTTCCGTAACTGCCTGCAAGGGTCTTTAGGCTTCCGTAGGGGCTGGTAGGGTTCCATAAAGTTCCGTGGGTTCCTGCAGAGTTCTGCAAGTGCCCGTAAGGGCCTGTAGGGGCCCACAGTGTTTCTGTCAGGTTCCGTAGGGGCCATAGGTTTCCGTAGTGGCTGGTAGTATTCCGTAGGGGTCTGTAGGGTTCCGTAGGCACCTGCAGTGTTCTGTAGGAGCCCATAGGGTTTTAGTGAGGTTCCGTTGTGTTGCTAAGGGTCTTGTAGAGTGCTGTTGGGTCCTGGAGTATTCTGTAGGGTTCCAGAGGGGCTCGTAAGGTTCCGTCGAAATCTGTAGGGTTCCCTAGGGGCCCGTGGAGTCCCGTAGATTTCCGTAGGGACCTGTAGGGTTGTGTAAGTGCCCGCAGGGGTTGGTTGGAGCTTGTAGGGTTCCATAAGTTTCCAGAGGGTTCTGCAGGGTTCCGTAGGGGCCCGTAGAGTTCCGTAGTGGCTGGTAAAGTTCCGTAGGGCCCTGTGGGGTTCTGTATGGACCTGTAGGGTTCCGTAGGGGCCTGCAGGGTTCTGTAAGTGCCAGCAGGTGTCTGTAGGGTTCCGTAGCGGTCTGTAGGGTTCCGTAGGCGCCTGCAGTGTTCTGTAGGAGCCCATAGGGTTTTAGTGAGGTTCCGTTGTGTCGCTAAGGGTCTTGTAGAGTGCCGTCGGGTCCTGGAGTATTCTGTAGGGTTCCAGAGGGGCTCGTAGGGTTCCGTCAAGATCTGTAGGGTTCCCTAGGGGCCCGTGGAGTCCCGTAGATTTCCGTAGGGACCTGTAGGGTTGTGTAAGTGCCCGCAGGAGTCTGTAGGAGTCTGTGGGATTCTGTAAGGTTCCGGAGGGTTCTGCAGGGTTCCGTAGGGGCCCGTAGAGTTCCGTAGTGGCTGGTAAAGTTCCGTAGGGCCCTGTACCGTTCCGTAACTGCCTGCAAGGGTCTTCAGGCTTCCGTAGGGGCTGGTAGGGTTCCATAAAGTTCCGTGGGTTCCTGCAGAGTTCTGCAAGTGCCCGCAAGGGCCTGTAGGGGCCCACAGTGTTTCTGTCAGGTTCCGTAGAGTTCCGTAGGGGCCATAGGTTTCCGTAGTGGCTGGTAGTATTCCGTAGGGGTCTGTAGGGTTCCGTAGGCACCTGCAGTGTTCTGTAGGAGCCCATAGGGTTTTAGTGAGGTTCCGTTGTGTCGCTAAGGGTCTTGTAGAGTGCCGTCGGGTCCTGGAGTATTCTGTAGGGTTCCAGAGGGGCTCGTAGGGTTCCGTCAAGATCTGTAGGGTTCCCTAGGGGCCCGTGGAGTTCCGTAGATTTCCGTAGGGACCTGTAGGGTTGTGTAAGTGCCCGCAGGAGTCTGTAGGAGTCTGTGGGATTCTGTAAGGTTCCGGAGGGTTCTGCAGGGTTCCGTAGGGGCCCGTAGAGTTCCGTAGTGGCTGGTAAAGTTCCGTAGGGCCCTGTACCGTTCCGTAACTGCCTGCAAGGGTCTTTAGGCTTCCGTAGGGGCTGGTAGGGTTCCATAAAGTTCCGTGGGTTCCTGCAGAGTTCTGCAAGTGCCCGTAAGGGCCTGTAGGGGCCCACAGTGTTTCTGTCAGGTTCCGTAGGGGCCATAGGTTTCCGTAGTGGCTGGTAGTATTCCGTAGGGGTCTGTAGGGTTCCGTAGGCACCTGCAGTGTTCTGTAGGAGCCCATAGGGTTTTAGTGAGGTTCCGTTGTGTTGCTAAGGGTCTTGTAGAGTGCTGTCGGGTCCTGGGGTATTCTGTAGGGTTCCAGAGGGGCTCGTAGGGTTCCGTCGAAATCTGTAGGCTTCCCTAGGGGCCCGTGGAGTCCCGTAGATTTCCGTAGGGACCTGTAGGGCTGTGTAAGTGCCCGCAGGGGTTGGTAGGAGCTTGTAGGGTTCCATATGTTTCCGGAGGGTTGTGTAGGGTTCCGTAGGGGCCGGTGATGTTCCCAAGGGACCTGTAGAGTCTCGTACGGTTCCGTAGGGGCCTGTAGAGTCTCGTACAGTTCCGTAGGGTCCTGTAGGTTTCCATAAGCGCCCGCAGAGGTCTGAAGGGGCCCGTACTGTTCCGTAAGGATCCATAGGGCTCCGTAGAGCTTCGTAGGTTCCCTAGAGGCCTGTAGAGTACCGCAGGAGCCAGTAGTGTTCTGTAGGGGCCCGTAGGGTTCCTTCCATAGGGGCTGGCAGTGTTCCGTAAGGGCCTGTAGGGTTGTGTAAGTGCCCGCAGGAGTCTGTAGGAGTCTGTGGGATTCTGTAAGGTTCCGGAGGGTTCTGCAGGGTTCCGTAGGGGCCCGTAGAGTTCCGTAGTGGCTGGTAAAGTTCCGTAGGGCCCTGTAGGGTTCTGTATGGACCTGTAGGGTTCCGTAGGGGCCTGCAGGGTTCTGTAAGTGCCAGCAGGTGTCTGTAGGGTTCCGTAGGCGTCTGCAGTGTTCTGTAGGAGCCCATAGGGTTTTAGTGAGGTTCCGTTGTGTCGCTAAGGGTCTTGTAGAGTGCCGTCGGGTCCTGGAGTATTCTGTAGGGTTCCAGAGGGGCTCGTAGGGTTCCGTCAAGATCTGTAGGGTTCCCTAGGGGCCCGTGGAGTCCCGTAGATTTCCGTAGGGACCTGTAGGGTTGTGTAAGTGCCCGCAGGAGTCTGTAGGAGTCTGTGGGATTCTGTAAGGTTCCGGAGGGTTCTGCAGGGTTCCGTAGGGGCCCGTAGAGTTCCGTAGTGGCTGGTAAAGTTCCGTAGGGCCCTGTACCGTTCCGTAACTGCCTGCAAGGGTCTTTAGGCTTCCGTAGGGGCTGGTAGGGTTCCATAAAGTTCCGTGGGTTCCTGCAGAGTTCTGCAAGTGCCCGTAAGGGCCTGTAGGGGCCCACAGTGTTTCTGTCAGGTTCCGTAGGGGCCATAGGTTTCCGTAGTGGCTGGTAGTATTCCGTAGGGGTCTGTAGGGTTCCGTAGGCACCTGCAGTGTTCTGTAGGAGCCCATAGGGTTTTAGTGAGGTTCCGTTGTGTTGCTAAGGGTCTTGTAGAGTGCTGTCGGGTCCTGGGGTATTCTGTAGGGTTCCAGAGGGGCTCGTAACGTTCCGTCGAAATCTGTAGGGTTCCCTAGGGGCCCGTGGAGTCCCGTAGATTTCCGTAGGGACCTGTAGGGTTGTGTAAGTGCCCGCAGGGGTTGGTAGGAGCTTGTAGGGTGCCATGTGTTTCCGGAGGGTTGTGTAGGGTTCCGTAGGGGCCGGTGATGTTCCCAAGGGACCTGTAGAGTCTCGTACGGTTCCGTAGGGGCCTGTAGAGTCTCGTACAGTTCCGTAGGGTCCTGTAGGTTTCCATAAGCGCCCGCAGAGGTCTGAAGGGGCCCGTACTGTTCCGTAAGGATCCATAGGGCTCCGTAGAGCTTCGTAGGTTCCCTAGAGGCCTGTAGAGTACCGCAGGAGCCAGTAGTGTTCTGTAGGGGCCCGTAGGGTTCCTTCCATAGGGGCTGGCAGTGTTCCGTAAGGGCCTGTAGGGTTGTGTAAGTGCCCGCAGGAGTCTGTAGGAGTCTGTGGGATTCTGTAAGGTTCCGGAGGGTTCTGCAGGGTTCCGTAGGGGCCCGTAGAGTTCCGTAGTGGCTGGTAAAGTTCCGTAGGGCCCTGTGGGGTTCTGTATGGACCTGTAGGGTTCCGTAGGGGCCTGCAGGGTTCTGTAAGTGCCAGCAGGTGTCTGTAGGGTTCCGTAGCGGTCTGTAGGGTTCCGTAGGCGCCTGCAGTGTTCTGTAGGAGCCCATAGGGTTTTAGTGAGGTTCCGTTGTGTCGCTAAGGGTCTTGTAGAGTGCCGTCGGGTCCTGGAGTATTCTGTAGGGTTCCAGAGGGGCTCGTAGGGTTCCGTCAAGATCTGTAGGGTTCCCTAGGGGCCCGTGGAGTCCCGTAGATTTCCGTAGGGACCTGTAGGGTTGTGTAAGTGCCCGCAGGAGTCTGTAGGAGTCTGTGGGATTCTGTAAGGTTCCGGAGGGTTCTGCAGGGTTCCGTAGGGGCCCGTAGAGTTCCGTAGTGGCTGGTAAAGTTCCGTAGGGCCCTGTACCGTTCCGTAACTGCCTGCAAGGGTCTTTAGGCTTCCGTAGGGGCTGGTAGGGTTCCATAAAGTTCCGTGGGTTCCTGCAGAGTTCTGCAAGTGCCCGCAAGGGCCTGTAGGGGCCCACAGTGTTTCTGTCAGGTTCCGTAGAGTTCCGTAGGGGCCATAGGTTTCCGTAGTGGCTGGTAGTATTCCGTAGGGGTCTGTAGGGTTCCGTAGGCACCTGCAGTGTTCTGTAGGAGCCCATAGGGTTTTAGTGAGGTTCCGTTGTGTCGCTAAGGGTCTTGTAGAGTGCCGTCGGGTCCTGGAGTATTCTGTAGGGTTCCAGAGGGGCTCGTAGGGTTCCGTCAAGATCTGTAGGGTTCCCTAGGGGCCCGTGGAGTTCCGTAGATTTCCGTAGGGACCTGTAGGGTTGTGTAAGTGCCCGCAGGAGTCTGTAGGAGTCTGTGGGATTCTGTAAGGTTCCGGAGGGTTCTGCAGGGTTCCGTAGGGGCCCGTAGAGTTCCGTAGTGGCTGGTAAAGTTCCGTAGGGCCCTGTACCGTTCCGTAACTGCCTGCAAGGGTCTTTAGGCTTCCGTAGGGGCTGGTAGGGTTCCATAAAGTTCCGTGGGTTCCTGCAGAGTTCTGCAAGTGCCCGTAAGGGCCTGTAGGGGCCCACAGTGTTTCTGTCAGGTTCCGTAGGGGCCATAGGTTTCCGTAGTGGCTGGTAGTATTCCGTAGGGGTCTGTAGGGTTCCGTAGGCACCTGCAGTGTTCTGTAGGAGCCCATAGGGTTTTAGTGAGGTTCCGTTGTGTTGCTAAGGGTCTTGTAGAGTGCTGTCGGGTCCTGGGGTATTCTGTAGGGTTCCAGAGGGGCTCGTAACGTTCCGTCGAAATCTGTAGGGTTCCCTAGGGGCCCGTGGAGTCCCGTAGATTTCCGTAGGGACCTGTAGGGTTGTGTAAGTGCCCGCAGGGGTTGGTAGGAGCTTGTAGGGTGCCATATGTTTCCGGAGGGTTGTGTAGGGTTCCGTAGGGGCCGGTGATGTTCCCAAGGGACCTGTAGAGTCTCGTACGGTTCCGTAGGGGCCTGTAGAGTCTCGTACAGTTCCGTAGGGTCCTGTAGGTTTCCATAAGCGCCCGCAGAGGTCTGAAGGGGCCCGTACTGTTCCGTAAGGATCCATAGGGCTCCGTAGAGCTTCGTAGGTTCCCTAGAGGCCTGTAGAGTACCGCAGGAGCCAGTAGTGTTCTGTAGGGGCCCGTAGGGTTCCTTCCATAGGGGCTGGCAGTGTTCCGTAAGGGCCTGTAGGGTTGTGTAAGTGCCCGCAGGAGTCTGTGGGATTCTGTAAGGTTCCGGAGGGTTCTGCAGGGTTCCGTAGGGGCCCGTAGAGTTCCGTAGTGGCTGGTAAAGTTCCGTAGGGCCCTGTGGGGTTCTGTATGGACCTGTAGGGTTCCGTAGGGGCCTGCAGGGTTCTGTAAGTGCCAGCAGGTGTCTGTAGGGTTCCGTAGCGGTCTGTAGGGTTCCGTAGGCGCCTGCAGTGTTCTGTAGGAGCCCATAGGGTTTTAGTGAGGTTCCGTTGTGTCGCTAAGGGTCTTGTAGAGTGCTGTCGGGTCCTGGAGTATTCTGTAGGGTTCCAGAGGGGCTCGTAGGGTTCCGTCAAGATCTGTAGGGTTCCCTAGGGGCCCGTGGAGTCCCGTAGATTTCCGTAGGGACCTGTAGGGTTGTGTAAGTGCCCGCAGGAGTCTGTAGGAGTCTGTGGGATTCTGTAAGGTTCCGGAGGGTTCTGCAGGGTTCCGTAGGGGCCCGTAGAGTTCCGTAGTGGCTGGTAAAGTTCCGTAGGGCCCTGTACCGTTCCGTAACTGCCTGCAAGGGTCTTTAGGCTTCCGTAGGGGCTGGTAGGGTTCCATAAAGTTCCGTGGGTTCCTGCAGAGTTCTGCAAGTGCCCGCAAGGGCCTGTAGGGGCCCACAGTGTTTCTGTCAGGTTCCGTAGAGTTCCGTAGGGGCCATAGGTTTCCGTAGTGGCTGGTAGTATTCCGTAGGGGTCTGTAGGGTTCCGTAGGCACCTGCAGTGTTCTGTAGGAGCCCATAGGGTTTTAGTGAGGTTCCGTTGTGTCGCTAAGGGTCTTGTAGAGTGCCGTCGGGTCCTGGAGTATTCTGTAGGGTTCCAGAGGGGCTCGTAGGGTTCCGTCAAGATCTGTAGGGTTCCCTAGGGGCCCGTGGAGTTCCGTAGATTTCCGTAGGGACCTGTAGGGTTGTGTAAGTGCCCGCAGGAGTCTGTAGGAGTCTGTGGGATTCTGTAAGGTTCCGGAGGGTTCTGCAGGGTTCCGTAGGGGCCCGTAGAGTTCCGTAGTGGCTGGTAAAGTTCCGTAGGGCCCTGTACCGTTCCGTAACTGCCTGCAAGGGTCTTTAGGCTTCCGTAGGGGCTGGTAGGGTTCCATAAAGTTCCGTGGGTTCCTGCAGAGTTCTGCAAGTGCCCGTAAGGGCCTGTAGGGGCCCACAGTGTTTCTGTCAGGTTCCGTAGGGGCCATAGGTTTCCGTAGTGGCTGGTAGTATTCCGTAGGGGTCTGTAGGGTTCCGTAGGCACCTGCAGTGTTCTGTAGGAGCCCATAGGGTTTTAGTGAGGTTCCGTTGTGTTGCTAAGGGTCTTGTAGAGTGCTGTCGGGTCCTGGGGTATTCTGTAGGGTTCCAGAGGGGCTCGTAACGTTCCGTCGAAATCTGTAGGGTTCCCTAGGGGCCCGTGGAGTCCCGTAGATTTCCGTAGGGACCTGTAGGGTTGTGTAAGTGCCCGCAGGGGTTGGTAGGAGCTTGTAGGGTGCCATATGTTTCCGGAGGGTTGTGTAGGGTTCCGTAGGGGCCGGTGATGTTCCCAAGGGACCTGTAGAGTCTCGTACGGTTCCGTAGGGGCCTGTAGAGTCTCGTACAGTTCCGTAGGGTCCTGTAGGTTTCCATAAGCGCCCGCAGAGGTCTGAAGGGGCCCGTACTGTTCCGTAAGGATCCATAGGGCTCCGTAGAGCTTCGTAGGTTCCCTAGAGGCCTGTAGAGTACCGCAGGAGCCAGTAGTGTTCTGTAGGGGCCCGTAGGGTTCCTTCCATAGGGGCTGGCAGTGTTCCGTAAGGGCCTGTAGGGTTGTGTAAGTGCCCGCAGGAGTCTGTAGGAGTCTGTGGGATTCTGTAAGGTTCCGGAGGGTTCTGCAGGGTTCCGTAGGGGCCCGTAGAGTTCCGTAGTGGCTGGTAAAGTTCCGTAGGGCCCTGTGGGGTTCTGTATGGACCTGTAGGGTTCCGTAGGGGCCTGCAGGGTTCTGTAAGTGCCAGCAGGTGTCTGTAGGGTTCCGTAGGCGCCTGCAGTGTTCTGTAGGAGCCCATAGGGTTTTAGTGAGGTTCCGTTGTGTCGCTAAGGGTCTTGTAGAGTGCCGTCGGGTCCTGGAGTATTCTGTAGGGTTCCAGAGGGGCTCGTAGGGTTCCGTCAAGATCTGTAGGGTTCCCTAGGGGCCCGTGGAGTCCCGTAGATTTCCGTAGGGACCTGTAGGGTTGTGTAAGTGCCCGCAGGAGTCTGTAGGAGTCTGTGGGATTCTGTAAGGTTCCGGAGGGTTCTGCAGGGTTCCGTAGGGGCCCGTAGAGTTCCGTAGTGGCTGGTAAAGTTCCGTAGGGCCCTGTACCGTTCCGTAACTGCCTGCAAGGGTCTTTAGGCTTCCGTAGGGGCTGGTAGGGTTCCATAAAGTTCCGTGGGTTCCTGCAGAGTTCTGCAAGTGCCCGCAAGGGCCTGTAGGGGCCCACAGTGTTTCTGTCAGGTTCCGTAGAGTTCCGTAGGGGCCATAGGTTTCCGTAGTGGCTGGTAGTATTCCGTAGGGGTCTGTAGGGTTCCGTAGGCACCTGCAGTGTTCTGTAGGAGCCCATAGGGTTTTAGTGAGGTTCCGTTGTGTCGCTAAGGGTCTTGTAGAGTGCCGTCGGGTCCTGGAGTATTCTGTAGGGTTCCAGAGGGGCTCGTAGGGTTCCGTCAAGATCTGTAGGGTTCCCTAGGGGCCCGTGGAGTTCCGTAGATTTCCGTAGGGACCTGTAGGGTTGTGTAAGTGCCCGCAGGAGTCTGTAGGAGTCTGTGGGATTCTGTAAGGTTCCGGAGGGTTCTGCAGGGTTCCGTAGGGGCCCGTAGAGTTCCGTAGTGGCTGGTAAAGTTCCGTAGGGCCCTGTACCGTTCCGTAACTGCCTGCAAGGGTCTTTAGGCTTCCGTAGGGGCTGGTAGGGTTCCATAAAGTTCCGTGGGTTCCTGCAGAGTTCTGCAAGTGCCCGTAAGGGCCTGTAGGGGCCCACAGTGTTTCTGTCAGGTTCCGTAGGGGCCATAGGTTTCCGTAGTGGCTGGTAGTATTCCGTAGGGGTCTGTAGGGTTCCGTAGGCACCTGCAGTGTTCTGTAGGAGCCCATAGGGTTTTAGTGAGGTTCCGTTGTGTTGCTAAGGGTCTTGTAGAGTGCTGTCGGGTCCTGGGGTATTCTGTAGGGTTCCAGAGGGGCTCGTAACGTTCCGTCGAAATCTGTAGGGTTCCCTAGGGGCCCGTGGAGTCCCGTAGATTTCCGTAGGGACCTGTAGGGTTGTGTAAGTGCCCGCAGGGGTTGGTAGGAGCTTGTAGGGTGCCATATGTTTCCGGAGGGTTGTGTAGGGTTCCGTAGGGGCCGGTGATGTTCCCAAGGGACCTGTAGAGTCTCGTACGGTTCCGTAGGGGCCTGTAGAGTCTCGTACAGTTCCGTAGGGTCCTGTAGGTTTCCATAAGCGCCCGCAGAGGTCTGAAGGGGCCCGTACTGTTCCGTAAGGATCCATAGGGCTCCGTAGAGCTTCGTAGGTTCCCTAGAGGCCTGTAGAGTACCGCAGGAGCCAGTAGTGTTCTGTAGGGGCCCGTAGGGTTCCTTCCATAGGGGCTGGCAGTGTTCCGTAAGGGCCTGTAGGGTTGTGTAAGTGCCCGCAGGAGTCTGTAGGAGTCTGTGGGATTCTGTAAGGTTCCGGAGGGTTCATAAGGGTTCCGTAGGGGCCCGTAGAGTTCCGTAGTGGCTGGTAAAGTTCCGTAGGGCCCTGTGGGGTTCTGTATGGACCTGTAGGGTTCCGTAGGGGCCTGCAGGGTTCTGTAAGTGCCAGCAGGTGTCTGTAGGGTTCCGTAGCGGTCTGTAGGGTTCCGTAGGCGCCTGCAGTGTTCTGTAGGAGCCCATAGGGTTTTAGTGAGGTTCCGTTGTGTCGCTAAGGGTCTTGTAGAGTGCCGTCGGGTCCTGGAGTATTCTGTAGGGTTCCAGAGGGGCTCGTAGGGTTCCGTCAAGATCTGTAGGGTTCCCTAGGGGCCCGTGGAGTCCCGTAGATTTCCGTAGGGACCTGTAGGGTTGTGTAAGTGCCCGCAGGAGTCTGTAGGAGTCTGTGGGATTCTGTAAGGTTCCGGAGGGTTCTGCAGGGTTCCGTAGGGGCCCGTAGAGTTCCGTAGTGGCTGGTAAAGTTCCGTAGGGCCCTGTACCGTTCCGTAACTGCCTGCAAGGGTCTTTAGGCTTCCGTAGGGGCTGGTAGGGTTCCATAAAGTTCCGTGGGTTCCTGCAGAGTTCTGCAAGTGCCCGCAAGGGCCTGTAGGGGCCCACAATGTTTCTGTCAGGTTCCGTAGAGTTCCGTAGGGGCCATAGGTTTCCGTAGTGGCTGGTAGTATTCCGTAGGGGTCTGTAGGGTTCCGTAGGCACCTGCAGTGTTCTGTAGGAGCCCATAGGGTTTTAGTGAGGTTCCGTTGTGTCGCTAAGGGTCTTGTAGAGTGCCGTCGGGTCCTGGAGTATTCTGTAGGGTTCCAGAGGGGCTCGTAGGGTTCCGTCAAGATCTGTAGGGTTCCCTAGGGGCCCGTGGAGTCCCGTAGATTTCCGTAGGGACCTGTAGGGTTGTGTAAGTGCCCGCAGGAGTCTGTAGGAGTCTGTGGGATTCTGTAAGGTTCCGGAGGGTTCTGCAGGGTTCCGTAGGGGCCCGTAGAGTTCCGTAGTGGCTGGTAAAGTTCCGTAGGGCCCTGTACCGTTCCGTAACTGCCTGCAAGGGTCTTTAGGCTTCCGTAGGGGCTGGTAGGGTTCCATAAAGTTCCGTGGGTTCCTGCAGAGTTCTGCAAGTGCCCGTAAGGGCCTGTAGGGGCCCACAGTGTTTCTGTCAGGTTCCGTAGGGGCCATAGGTTTCCGTAGTGGCTGGTAGTATTCCGTAGGGGTCTGTAGGGTTCCGTAGGCACCTGCAGTGTTCTGTAGGAGCCCATAGGGTTTTAGTGAGGTTCCGTTGTGTTGCTAAGGGTCTTGTAGAGTGCTGTCGGGTCCTGGGGTATTCTGTAGGGTTCCAGAGGGGCTCGTAACGTTCCGTCGAAATCTGTAGGGTTCCCTAGGGGCCCGTGGAGTCCCGTAGATTTCCGTAGGGACCTGTAGGGTTGTGTAAGTGCCCGCAGGGGTTGGTAGGAGCTTGTAGGGTGCCATATGTTTCCGGAGGGTTGTGTAGGGTTCCGTAGGGGCCGGTGATGTTCCCAAGGGACCTGTAGAGTCTCGTACGGTTCCGTAGGGGCCTGTAGAGTCTCGTACAGTTCCGTAGGGTCCTGTAGGTTTCCATAAGCGCCCGCAGAGGTCTGAAGGGGCCCGTACTGTTCCGTAAGGATCCATAGGGCTCCGTAGAGCTTCGTAGGTTCCCTAGAGGCCTGTAGAGTACCGCAGGAGCCAGTAGTGTTCTGTAGGGGCCCGTAGGGTTCCTTCCATAGGGGCTGGCAGTGTTCCGTAAGGGCCTGTAGGGTTGTGTAAGTGCCCGCAGGAGTCTGTGGGATTCTGTAAGGTTCCGGAGGGTTCTGCAGGGTTCCGTAGGGGCCCGTAGAGTTCCGTAGTGGCTGGTAAAGTTCCGTAGGGCCCTGTGGGGTTCTGTATGGACCTGTAGGGTTCCGTAGGGGCCTGCAGGGTTCTGTAAGTGCCAGCAGGTGTCTGTAGGGTTCCGTAGGGCCCTGTACCGTTCCGTAACTGCCTGCAAGGGTCTTTAGGCTTCCATAGGGGCTGGTAGGGTTCCATAAAGTTCCGTGGGTTCCTGCAGAGTTCTGCAAGTGCCCGCAAGGGCCTGTAGGGGCCCACAGTGTTTCTGTCAGGTTCCGTAGGGGCCATAGGTTTCCGTAGTGGCTGGTAGTATTCCGTAGGGGTCTGTAGGGTTCCGTAGGCACCTGCAGTGTTCTGTAGGAGCCCATAGGGTTTTAGTGAGGTTCCGTTGTGTTGCTAAGGGTCTTGTAGAGTGCTGTCGGGTCCTGGAGTATTCTGTAGGGTTCCAGAGGGGCTCGTAGGGTTCCGTCAAGATCTGTAGGGTTCCCTAGGGGCCCGTGGAGTCCCGTAGATTTCCGTAGGGACCTGTAGGGCTGTGTAAGTGCCCGCAGGGGTGGGTAGGAGCTTGTAGGGTGCCATATGTTTCCGGAGGGTTGTGTAGGGTTCCGTAGGGGCCGGTGATGTTCCCAAGGGACCTGTAGAGTCTCGTACGGTTCCGTAGGGGCCTGTAGAGTCTCGTACAGTTCCGTAGGGTCCTGTAGGTTTCCATAAGCGCCCGCAGAGGTCTGAAGGGGCCCGTACTGTTCCGTAAGGATCCATAGGGCTCCGTAGAGCTTCGTAGGTTCCTTAGAGGCCTGTAGAGTACCGCAGGAGCCAGTAGTGTTCTGTAGGGGCCCGTAGGGTTCCTTCCATAGGGGCTGGCAGTGTTCCGTAAGGGCCTGTAGGGTTGTGTAAGTGCCCGCAGGAGTCTGTGGGATTCTGTAAGGTTCCGGAGGGTTCTGCAGGGTTCCGTAGGGGCCCGTAGAGTTCCGTAGTGGCTGGTAAAGTTCCGTAGGGCCCTGTGGGGTTCTGTATGGACCTGTAGGGTTCCGTAGGGGCCTGCAGGGTTCTGTAAGTGCCAGCAGGTGTCTGTAGGGTTCCGTAGCGGTCTGTAGGGTTCCGTAGGCGCCTGCAGTGTTCTGTAGGAGCCCATAGGGTTTTAGTGAGGTTCCGTTGTGTCGCTAAGGGTCTTGTAGAGTGCCGTCGGGTCCTGGAGTATTCTGTAGGGTTCCAGAGGGGCTCGTAGGGTTCCGTCAAGATCTGTAGGGTTCCCTAGGGGCCCGTGGAGTCCCGTAGATTTCCGTAGGGACCTGTAGGGTTGTGTAAGTGCCCGCAGGAGTCTGTAGGAGTCTGTGGGATTCTGTAAGGTTCCGGAGGGTTCTGCAGGGTTCCGTAGGGGCCCGTAGAGTTCCGTAGTGGCTGGTAAAGTTCCGTAGGGCCCTGTACCGTTCCGTAACTGCCTGCAAGGGTCTTTAGGCTTCCGTAGGGGCTGGTAGGGTTCCATAAAGTTCCGTGGGTTCCTGCAGAGTTCTGCAAGTGCCCGCAAGGGCCTGTAGGGGCCCACAGTGTTTCTGTCAGGTTCCGTAGAGTTCCGTAGGGGCCATAGGTTTCCGTAGTGGCTGGTAGTATTCCGTAGGGGTCTGTAGGGTTCCGTAGGCACCTGCAGTGTTCTGTAGGAGCCCATAGGGTTTTAGTGAGGTTCCGTTGTGTTGCTAAGGGTCTTGTAGAGTGCTGTTGGGTCCTGGAGTATTCTGTAGGGTTCCAGAGGGGCTCGTAAGGTTCCGTCGAAATCTGTAGGGTTCCCTAGGGGCCCGTGGAGTCCCGTAGATTTCCGTAGGGACCTGTAGGGTTGTGTAAGTGCCCGCAGGGGTTGGTAGGAGCTTGTAGGGTGCCATGTGTTTCCGGAGGGTTGTGTAGGGTTCCGTAGGGGCCCGTAGAGTTCCGTAGTGGCTGGTAAAGTTCCGTAGGGCCCTGTGGGGTTCTGTATGGACCTGTAGGGTTCCGTAGGGGCCTGCAGGGTTCTGTAAGTGCCAGCAGGTGTCTGTAGGGTTCCGTAGGGCCCTGTACCGTTCCGTAACTGCCTGCAAGGGTCTTTAGGCTTCCGTAGGGGCTGGTAGGGTTCCATAAAGTTCCGTGGGTTCCTGCAGAGTTCTGCAAGTGCCCGCAAGGGCCTGTAGGGGCCCACAGTGTTTCTGTCAGGTTCCGTAGAGTTCCGTAGGGGCCATAGGTTTCCGTAGTGGCTGGTAGTATTCCGTAGGGGTCTGTAGGGTTCCGTAGGCACCTGCAGTGTTCTGTAGGAGCCCATAGGGTTTTAGTGAGGTTCCGTTGTGTCGCTAAGGGTCTTGTAGAGTGCTGTCGGGTCCTGGAGTATTCTGTAGGGTTCCAGAGGGGCTCGTAGGGTTCCGTCAAGATCTGTAGGGTTCCCTAGGGGCCCGTGGAGTCCCGTAGATTTCCGTAGGGACCTGTAGGGTTGTGTAAGTGCCCGCAGGGGTTGGTAGGAGCTTGTAGGGTGCCATATGTTTCCGGAGGGTTGTGTAGGGTTCCGTAGGGGCCGGTGGTGTTCCCTAGGGACCTGTAGAGTCTCGTACGGTTCCGTAGGGGCCTGTAGAGTCTCGTACAGTTCCGTAGGGTCCTGTAGGTTTCCATAAGCGCCCGCAGAGGTCTGAAGGGGCCCGTACTGTTCCGTAAGGATCCATAGGGTTCCGTAGAGCTTCGTAGGTTCCCTAGAGGCCTGTAGAGTACCGCAGGAGCCAGTAGTGTTCTGTAGGGGCCCGTAGGGTTCCTTCCATAGGGGCTGGCAGTGTTCCGTAAGGGCCTGTAGGGTTGTGTAAGTGCCCGCAGGAGTCTGTGGGATTCTGTAAGGTTCCGGAGGGTTCTGCAGGGTTCCGTAGGGGCCCGTAGAGTTCCGTAGTGGCTGGTAAAGTTCCGTAGGGCCCTGTGGGGTTCTGTATGGACCTGTAGGGTTCCATAGGGGCCTGCAGGGTTCTGTAAGTGCCAGCAGGTGTCTGTAGGATTCCGTAGCGGTCTGTAGGGTTCCGTAGGCGCCTGCAGTGTTCTGTAGGAGCCCATAGGGTTTTAGTGAGGTTCCGTTGTGTCGCTAAGGGTCTTGTAGAGTGCTGTCGGGTCCTGGAGTATTCTGTAGGGTTCCAGAGGGGCTCGTAGGGTTCCGTCAAGATCTGTAGGGTTCCCTAGGGGCCTGTGGAGTTCCGTAGATTTCCGTAGGGACCTGTAGGGTTGTGTAAGTGCCCGCAGGAGTCTGTAGGAGTCTGTGGGATTCTGTAAGGTTCCGGAGGGTTCTGCAGGGTTCCGTAGGGGCCCGTAGAGTTCCGTAGTGGCTGGTAAAGTTCCGTAGGGCCCTGTACCGTTCCGTAACTGCCTGCAAGGGTCTTTAGGCTTCCGTAGGGGCTGGTAGGGTTCCATAAAGTTCCGTGGGTTCCTGCAGAGTTCTGCAAGTGCCCGTAAGGGCCTGTAGGGGCCCACAGTGTTTCTGTCAGGTTCCGTAGGGGCCATAGGTTTCCGTAGTGGCTGGTAGTATTCCGTAGGGGTCTGTAGGGTTCCGTAGGCACCTGCAGTGTTCTGTAGGAGCCCATAGGGTTTTAGTGAGGTTCCGTTGTGTTGCTAAGGGTCTTGTAGAGTGCTGTCGGGTCCTGGGGTATTCTGTAGGGTTCCAGAGGGGCTCGTAACGTTCCGTCGAAATCTGTAGGGTTCCCTAGGGGCCCGTGGAGTCCCGTAGATTTCCGTAGGGACCTGTAGGGTTGTGTAAGTGCCCGCAGGAGTCTGTAGGAGTCTGTGGGATTCTGTAAGGTTCCGGAGGGTTCTGCAGGGTTCCGTAGGGGCCCGTAGAGTTCCGTAGTGGCTGGTAAAGTTCCGTAGGGCCCTGTACCGTTCCGTAACTGCCTGCAAGGGTCTTTAGGCTTCCGTAGGGGCTGGTAGGGTTCCATAAAGTTCCGTGGGTTCCTGCAGAGTTCTGCAAGTGCCCGTAAGGGCCTGTAGGGGCCCACAGTGTTTCTGTCAGGTTCCGTAGGGGCCATAGGTTTCCGTAGTGGCTGGTAGTATTCCGTAGGGGTCTGTAGGGTTCCGTAGGCACCTGCAGTGTTCTGTAGGGGCCCATAGGGTTTTAGTGAGGTTCCGTTGTGTTGCTAAGGGTCTTGTAGAGTGCTGTCGGGTCCTGGGGTATTCTGTAGGGTTCCAGAGGGGCTCGTAACATTCCGTCGAAATCTGTAGGGTTCCCTAGGGGCCCGTGGAGTCCCGTAGATTTCCGTAGGGACCTGTAGGGCTGTGTAAGTGCCCGCAGGGGTTGGTAGGAGCTTGTAGGGTGCCATATGTTTCCGGAGGGTTGTGTAGCGTTCCGTAGGGGCCGGTGATGTTCCCAAGGGACCTGTAGAGTCTCGTACGGTTCCGTAGGGGCCTGTAGAGTCTCGTACAGTTCCGTAGGGTCCTGTAGGTTTCCATAAGCGCCCGCAGAGGTCTGAAGGGGCCCGTACTGTTCCGTAAGGATCCATAGGGCTCCGTAGAGCTTCGTAGGTTCCCTAGAGGCCTGTAGAGTACCGCAGGAGCCAGTAGTGTTCTGTAGGGGCCCGTAGGGTTCCTTCCATAGGGGCTGGCAGTGTTCCGTAAGGGCCTGTAGGGTTGTGTAAGTGCCCGCAGGAGTCTGTAGGAGTCTGTGGGATTCTGTAAGGTTCCGGAGGGTTCTGCAGGGTTCCGTAGGGGCCCGTAGAGTTCCGTAGTGGCTGGTAAAGTTCCGTAGGGCCCTGTACCGTTCCGTAACTGCCTGCAAGGGTCTTTAGGCTTCCGTAGGGGCTGGTAGGGTTCCATAAAGTTCCGTGGGTTCCTGCAGAGTTCTGCAAGTGCCCGTAAGGGCCTGTAGGGGCCCACAGTGTTTCTGTCAGGTTCCGTAGGGGCCATAGGTTTCCGTAGTGGCTGGTAGTATTCCGTAGGGGTCTGTAGGGTTCCGTAGGCACCTGCAGTGTTCTGTAGGAGCCCATAGGGTTTTAGTGAGGTTCCGTTGTGTTGCTAAGGGTCTTGTAGAGTGCTGTCGGGTCCTGGGGTATTCTGTAGGGTTCCAGAGGGGCTCGTAACGTTCCGTCGAAATCTGTAGGGTTCCCTAGGGGCCCGTGGAGTCCCGTAGATTTCCGTAGGGACCTGTAGGGTTGTGTAAGTGCCCGCAGGGGTTGGTAGGAGCTTGTAGGGTTCCATATGTTTCCGGAGGGTTGTGTAGGGTTCCGTAGGGGCCGGTGATGTTCCCAAGGGACCTGTAGAGTCTCGTACGGTTCCGTAGGGGCCTGTAGAGTCTCGTACAGTTCCGTAGGGTCCTGTAGGTTTCCATAAGCGCCCGCAGAGGTCTGAAGGGGCCCGTACTGTTCCGTAAGGATCCATAGGGCTCCGTAGAGCTTCGTAGGTTCCCTAGAGGCCTGTAGAGTACCGCAGGAGCCAGTAGTGTTCTGTAGGGGCCCGTAGGGTTCCTTCCATAGGGGCTGGCAGTGTTCCGTAGGGGCCTCTAGGGTTGAGTAAGTGCCCGCAGGAGTCTGTAGGAATCCGTGGGATTCTGTAAGGTTCTGGAGGGTTCTGCAGGGTTCCGTAGGGGCCCGTAGAGTTCCGTAGTGGCTGGTAAAGTTCCGTAGGGCCCTGTAGGGTTCTGTATGGACCTGTAGGGTTCCGTAGGGGCCTGCAGGGTTCTGTAAGTGCCAGCAGGTGTCTGTAGGGTTCCGTAGCGGTCTGTAGGGTTCCGTAGGCGCCTGCAGTGTTCTGTAGGAGCCCATAGGGTTTTAGTGAGGTTCCGTTGTGTCGCTAAGGGTCTTGTAGAGTGCTGTCGGGTCCTGGAGTATTCTGTAGGGTTCCAGAGGGGCTCGTAGGGTTCCGTCAAGATCTGTAGGGTTCCCTAGGGGCCCGTGGAGTCCCGTAGATTTCCGTAGGGACCTGTAGGGTTGTGTAAGTGCCCGCAGGAGTCTGTAGGAGTCTGTGGGATTCTGTAAGGTTCCGGAGGGTTCTGCAGGGTTCCGTAGGGGCCCGTAGAGTTCCGTAGTGGCTGGTAAAGTTCCGTAGGGCCCTGTACCGTTCCGTAACTGCCTGCAAGGGTCTTTAGGCTTCCGTAGGGGCTGGTAGGGTTCCATAAAGTTCCGTGGGTTCCTGCAGAGTTCTGCAAGTGCCCGCAAGGGCCTGTAGGGGCCCACAGTGTTTCTGTCAGGTTCCGTAGAGTTCCGTAGGGGCCATAGGTTTCCGTAGTGGCTGGTAGTATTCCGTAGCGGTCTGTAGGGTTCCGTAGGCACCTGCAGTGTTCTGTAGGAGCCCATAGGGTTTTAGTGAGGTTCCGTTGTGTCGCTAAGGGTCTTGTAGAGTGCCGTCGGGTCCTGGAGTATTCTGTAGGGTTCCAGAGGGGCTCGTAGGGTTCCGTCAAGATCTGTAGGGTTCCCTAGGGGCCCGTGGAGTTCCGTAGATTTCCGTAGGGACCTGTAGGGTTGTGTAAGTGCCCGCAGGAGTCTGTAGGAGTCTGTGGGATTCTGTAAGGTTCCGGAGGGTTCTGCAGGGTTCCGTAGGGGCCCGTAGAGTTCCGTAGTGGCTGGTAAAGTTCCGTAGGGCCCTGTACCGTTCCGTAACTGCCTGCAAGGGTCTTTAGGCTTCCGTAGGGGCTGGTAGGGTTCCATAAAGTTCCGTGGGTTCCTGCAGAGTTCTGCAAGTGCCCGTAAGGGCCTGTAGGGGCCCACAGTGTTTCTGTCAGGTTCCGTAGGGGCCATAGGTTTCCGTAGTGGCTGGTAGTATTCCGTAGGGGTCTGTAGGGTTCCGTAGGCACCTGCAGTGTTCTGTAGGAGCCCATAGGGTTTTAGTGAGGTTCCGTTGTGTTGCTAAGGGTCTTGTAGAGTGCTGTCGGGTCCTGGGGTATTCTGTAGGGTTCCAGAGGGGCTCGTAACGTTCCGTCGAAATCTGTAGGGTTCCCTAGGGGCCCGTGGAGTCCCGTAGATTTCCGTAGGGACCTGTAGGGCTGTGTAAGTGCCCGCAGGGGTTGGTAGGAGCTTGTAGGGTTCCATATGTTTCCGGAGGGTTGTGTAGGGTTCCGTAGGGGCCGGTGATGTTCCCAAGGGACCTGTAGAGTCTCGTACGGTTCCGTAGGGGCCTGTAGAGTCTCGTACAGTTCCGTAGGGTCCTGTAGGTTTCCATAAGCGCCCGCAGAGGTCTGAAGGGGCCCGTACTGTTCCGTAAGGATCCATAGGGCTCCGTAGAGCTTCGTAGGTTCCCTAGAGGCCTGTAGAGTACCGCAGGAGCCAGTAGTGTTCTGTAGGGGCCCGTAGGGTTCCTTCCATAGGGGCTGGCAGTGTTCCGTAAGGGCCTGTAGGGTTGTGTAAGTGCCCGCAGGAGTCTGTAGGAGTCTGTGGGATTCTGTAAGGTTCCGGAGGGTTCTGCAGGGTTCCGTAGGGGCCCGTAGAGTTCCGTAGTGGCTGGTAAAGTTCCGTAGGGCCCTGTGGGGTTCTGTATGGACCTGTAGGGTTCCGTAGGGGCCTGCAGGGTTCTGTAAGTGCCAGCAGGTGTCTGTAGGGTTCCGTAGCGGTCTGTAGGGTTCCGTAGGCGCCTGCAGTGTTCTGTAGGAGCCCATAGGGTTTTAGTGAGGTTCCGTTGTGTCGCTAAGGGTCTTGTAGAGTGCCGTCGGGTCCTGGAGTATTCTGTAGGGTTCCAGAGGGGCTCGTAGGGTTCCGTCAAGATCTGTAGGGTTCCCTAGGGGCCCGTGGAGTCCCGTAGATTTCCGTAGGGACCTGTAGGGTTGTGTAAGTGCCCGCAGGAGTCTGTAGGAGTCTGTGGGATTCTGTAAGGTTCCGGAGGGTTCTGCAGGGTTCCGTAGGGGCCCGTAGAGTTCCGTAGTGGCTGGTAAAGTTCCGTAGGGCCCTGTACCGTTCCGTAACTGCCTGCAAGGGTCTTTAGGCTTCCGTAGGGGCTGGTAGGGTTCCATAAAGTTCCGTGGGTTCCTGCAGAGTTCTGCAAGTGCCCGCAAGGGCCTGTAGGGGCCCACAGTGTTTCTGTCAGGTTCCGTAGAGTTCCGTAGGGGCCATAGGTTTCCGTAGTGGCTGGTAGTATTCCGTAGGGGTCTGTAGGGTTCCGTAGGCACCTGCAGTGTTCTGTAGGAGCCCATAGGGTTTTAGTGAGGTTCCGTTGTGTCGCTAAGGGTCTTGTAGAGTGCCGTCGGGTCCTGGAGTATTCTGTAGGGTTCCAGAGGGGCTCGTAGGGTTCCGTCAAGATCTGTAGGGTTCCCTAGGGGCCCGTGGAGTTCCGTAGATTTCCGTAGGGACCTGTAGGGTTGTGTAAGTGCCCGCAGGAGTCTGTAGGAGTCTGTGGGATTCTGTAAGGTTCCGGAGGGTTCTGCAGGGTTCCGTAGGGGCCCGTAGAGTTCCGTAGTGGCTGGTAAAGTTCCGTAGGGCCCTGTACCGTTCCGTAACTGCCTGCAAGGGTCTTTAGGCTTCCGTAGGGGCTGGTAGGGTTCCATAAAGTTCCGTGGGTTCCTGCAGAGTTCTGCAAGTGCCCGTAAGGGCCTGTAGGGGCCCACAGTGTTTCTGTCAGGTTCCGTAGGGGCCATAGGTTTCCGTAGTGGCTGGTAGTATTCCGTAGGGGTCTGTAGGGTTCCGTAGGCACCTGCAGTGTTCTGTAGGAGCCCATAGGGTTTTAGTGAGGTTCCGTTGTGTTGCTAAGGGTCTTGTAGAGTGCTGTCGGGTCCTGGGGTATTCTGTAGGGTTCCAGAGGGGCTCGTAACGTTCCGTCGAAATCTGTAGGGTTCCCTAGGGGCCCGTGGAGTCCCGTAGATTTCCGTAGGGACCTGTAGGGCTGTGTAAGTGCCCGCAGGGGTTGGTAGGAGCTTGTAGGGTTCCATATGTTTCCGGAGGGTTGTGTAGGGTTCCGTAGGGGCCGGTGATGTTCCCAAGGGACCTGTAGAGTCTCGTACGGTTCCGTAGGGGCCTGTAGAGTCTCGTACAGTTCCGTAGGGTCCTGTAGGTTTCCATAAGCGCCCGCAGAGGTCTGAAGGGGCCCGTACTGTTCCGTAAGGATCCATAGGGCTCCGTAGAGCTTCGTAGGTTCCCTAGAGGCCTGTAGAGTACCGCAGGAGCCAGTAGTGTTCTGTAGGGGCCCGTAGGGTTCCTTCCATAGGGGCTGGCAGTGTTCCGTAAGGGCCTGTAGGGTTGTGTAAGTGCCCGCAGGAGTCTGTAGGAGTCTGTGGGATTCTGTAAGGTTCCGGAGGGTTCTGCAGGGTTCCGTAGGGGCCCGTAGAGTTCCGTAGTGGCTGGTAAAGTTCCGTAGGGCCCTGTAGGGTTCTGTATGGACCTGTAGGGTTCCGTAGGGGCCTGCAGGGTTCTGTAAGTGCCAGCAGGTGTCTGTAGGGTTCCGTAGGCGCCTGCAGTGTTCTGTAGGAGCCCATAGGGTTTTAGTGAGGTTCCGTTGTGTCGCTAAGGGTCTTGTAGAGTGCCGTCGGGTCCTGGAGTATTCTGTAGGGTTCCAGAGGGGCTCGTAGGGTTCCGTCAAGATCTGTAGGGTTCCCTAGGGGCCCGTGGAGTCCCGTAGATTTCCGTAGGGACCTGTAGGGTTTTGTAAGTGCCCGCAGGAGTCTGTAGGAGTCTGTGGGATTCTGTAAGGTTCCGGAGGGTTCTGCAGGGTTCCGTAGGGGCCCGTAGAGTTCCGTAGTGGCTGGTAAAGTTCCGTAGGGCCCTGTACCGTTCCGTAACTGCCTGCAAGGGTCTTTAGGCTTCCGTAGGGGCTGGTAGGGTTCCATAAAGTTCCGTGGGTTCCTGCAGAGTTCTGCAAGTGCCCGTAAGGGCCTGTAGGGGCCCACAGTGTTTCTGTCAGGTTCCGTAGAGTTCCGTAGGGGCCATAGGTTTCCGTAGTGGCTGGTAGTATTCCGTAGGGGTCTGTAGGGTTCCGTAGGCACCTGCAGTGTTCTGTAGGAGCCCATAGGGTTTTAGTGAGGTTCCGTTGTGTTGCTAAGGGTCTTGTAGAGTGCTGTCGGGTCCTGGGGTATTCTGTAGGGTTCCAGAGGGGCTCGTAACGTTCCGTCGAAATCTGTAGGGTTCCCTAGGGGCCCGTGGAGTCCCGTAGATTTCCGTAGGGACCTGTAGGGTTGTGTAAGTGCCCGCAGGGGTTGGTAGGAGCTTGTAGGGTTCCATATGTTTCCGGAGGGTTGTGTAGGGTTCCGTAGGGGCCGGTGATGTTCCCAAGGGACCTGTAGAGTCTCGTACGGTTCCGTAGGGGCCTGTAGAGTCTCGTACAGTTCCGTAGGGTCCTGTAGGTTTCCATAAGCGCCCGCAGAGGTCTGAAGGGGCCCGTACTGTTCCGTAAGGATCCATAGGGCTCCGTAGAGCTTCGTAGGTTCCCTAGAGGCCTGTAGAGTACCGCAGGAGCCAGTAGTGTTCTGTAGGGGCCCGTAGGGTTCCTTCCATAGGGGCTGGCAGTGTTCCGTAAGGGCCTGTAGGGTTGTGTAAGTGCCCGCAGGAGTCTGTAGGAGTCTGTGGGATTCTGTAAGGTTCCGGAGGGTTCTGCAGGGTTCCGTAGGGGCCCGTAGAGTTCCGTAGTGGCTGGTAAAGTTCCGTAGGGCCCTGTGGGGTTCTGTATGGACCTGTAGGGTTCCGTAGGGGCCTGCAGGGTTCTGTAAGTGCCAGCAGGTGTCTGTAGGGTTCCGTAGCGGTCTGTAGGGTTCCGTAGGCGCCT
Source organism: Numenius arquata (assembly GCF_964106895.1). Lineage (NCBI taxonomy): Eukaryota > Metazoa > Chordata > Aves > Charadriiformes > Scolopacidae > Numenius > Numenius arquata. The sequence continues at coordinate 67,027 of NW_027415602.1, forward strand.
GCAGTGTTCTGTAGGAGCCCATAGGGTTTTAGTGAGGTTCCGTTGTGTCGCTAAGGGTCTTGTAGAGTGCCGTCGGGTCCTGGAGTATTCTGTAGGGTTCCAGAGGGGCTCGTAGGGTTCCGTCAAGATCTGTAGGGTTCCCTAGGGGCCCGTGGAGTCCCGTAGATTTCCGTAGGGACCTGTAGGGTTGTGTAAGTGCCCGCAGGAGTCTGTAGGAGTCTGTGGGATTCTGTAAGGTTCCGGAGGGTTCTGCAGGGTTCCGTAGGGGCCCGTAGAGTTCCGTAGTGGCTGGTGAAGTTCCGTAGGGCCCTGTACCGTTCCGTAACTGCCTGCAAGGGTCTTTAGGCTTCCGTAGGGGCTGGTAGGGTTCCATAAAGTTCCGTGGGTTCCTGCAGAGTTCTGCAAGTGCCCGTAAGGGCCTGTAGGGGCCCACAGTGTTTCTGTCAGGTTCCGTAGGGGCCATAGGTTTCCGTAGTGGCTGGTAGTATTCCGTAGGGGTCTGTAGGGTTCCGTAGGCACCTGCAGTGTTCTGTAGGAGCCCATAGGGTTTTAGTGAGGTTCCGTTGTGTTGCTAAGGGTCTTGTAGAGTGCTGTCGGGTCCTGGGGTATTCTGTAGGGTTCCAGAGGGGCTCGTAACGTTCCGTCGAAATCTGTAGGGTTCCCTAGGGGCCCGTGGAGTCCCGTAGATTTCCGTAGGGACCTGTAGGGCTGTGTAAGTGCCCGCAGGGGTTGGTAGGAGCTTGTAGGGTTCCATATGTTTCCGGAGGGTTGTGTAGGGTTCCGTAGGGGCCGGTGATGTTCCCAAGGGACCTGTAGAGTCTCGTACGGTTCCGTAGGGGCCTGTAGAGTCTCGTACAGTTCCGTAGGGTCCTGTAGGTTTCCATAAGCGCCCGCAGAGGTCTGAAGGGGCCCGTACTGTTCCGTAAGGATCCATAGGGCTCCGTAGAGCTTCGTAGGTTCCCTAGAGGCCTGTAGAGTACCGCAGGAGCCAGTAGTGTTCTGTAGGGGCCCGTAGGGTTCCTTCCATAGGGGCTGGCAGTGTTCCGTAAGGGCCTGTAGGGTTGTGTAAGTGCCCGCAGGAGTCTGTAGGAGTCTGTGGGATTCTGTAAGGTTCCGGAGGGTTCTGCAGGGTTCCGTAGGGGCCCGTAGAGTTCCGTAGTGGCTGGTAAAGTTCCGTAGGGCCCTGTGGGGTTCTGTATGGACCTGTAGGGTTCCGTAGGGGCCTGCAGGGTTCTGTAAGTGCCAGCAGGTGTCTGTAGGGTTCCGTAGCGGTCTGTAGGGTTCCGTAGGCGCCTGCAGTGTTCTGTAGGAGCCCATAGGGTTTTAGTGAGGTTCCGTTGTGTCGCTAAGGGTCTTGTAGAGTGCCGTCGGGTCCTGGAGTATTCTGTAGGGTTCCAGAGGGGCTCGTAGGGTTCCGTCAAGATCTGTAGGGTTCCCTAGGGGCCCGTGGAGTCCCGTAGATTTCCGTAGGGACCTGTAGGGTTGTGTAAGTGCCCGCAGGAGTCTGTAGGAGTCTGTGGGATTCTGTAAGGTTCCGGAGGGTTCTGCAGGGTTCCGTAGGGGCCCGTAGAGTTCCGTAGTGGCTGGTAAAGTTCCGTAGGGCCCTGTACCGTTCCGTAACTGCCTGCAAGGGTCTTTAGGCTTCCGTAGGGGCTGGTAGGGTTCCATAAAGTTCCGTGGGTTCCTGCAGAGTTCTGCAAGTGCCCGCAAGGGCCTGTAGGGGCCCACAGTGTTTCTGTCAGGTTCCGTAGAGTTCCGTAGGGGCCATAGGTTTCCGTAGTGGCTGGTAGTATTCCGTAGGGGTCTGTAGGGTTCCGTAGGCACCTGCAGTGTTCTGTAGGAGCCCATAGGGTTTTAGTGAGGTTCCGTTGTGTCGCTAAGGGTCTTGTAGAGTGCCGTCGGGTCCTGGAGTATTCTGTAGGGTTCCAGAGGGGCTCGTAGGGTTCCGTCAAGATCTGTAGGGTTCCCTAGGGGCCCGTGGAGTCCCGTAGATTTCCGTAGGGACCTGTAGGGTTGTGTAAGTGCCCGCAGGAGTCTGTAGGAGTCTGTGGGATTCTGTAAGGTTCCGGAGGGTTCTGCAGGGTTCCGTAGGGGCCCGTAGAGTTCCGTAGTGGCTGGTAAAGTTCCGTAGGGCCCTGTACCGTTCCGTAACTGCCTGCAAGGGTCTTTAGGCTTCCGTAGGGGCTGGTAGGGTTCCATAAAGTTCCGTGGGTTCCTGCAGAGTTCTGCAAGTGCCCGTAAGGGCCTGTAGGGGCCCACAGTGTTTCTGTCAGGTTCCGTAGGGGCCATAGGTTTCCGTAGTGGCTGGTAGTATTCCGTAGGGGTCTGTAGGGTTCCGTAGGCACCTGCAGTGTTCTGTAGGAGCCCATAGGGTTTTAGTGAGGTTCCGTTGTGTTGCTAAGGGTCTTGTAGAGTGCTGTCGGGTCCTGGGGTATTCTGTAGGGTTCCAGAGGGGCTCGTAACGTTCCGTCGAAATCTGTAGGGTTCCCTAGGGGCCCGTGGAGTCCCGTAGATTTCCGTAGGGACCTGTAGGGCTGTGTAAGTGCCCGCAGGGGTTGGTAGGAGCTTGTAGGGTTCCATATGTTTCCGGAGGGTTGTGTAGGGTTCCGTAGGGGCCGGTGATGTTCCCAAGGGACCTGTAGAGTCTCGTACGGTTCCGTAGGGGCCTGTAGAGTCTCGTACAGTTCCGTAGGGTCCTGTAGGTTTCCATAAGCGCCCGCAGAGGTCTGAAGGGGCCCGTACTGTTCCGTAAGGATCCATAGGGCTCCGTAGAGCTTCGTAGGTTCCCTAGAGGCCTGTAGAGTACCGCAGGAGCCAGTAGTGTTCTGTAGGGGCCCGTAGGGTTCCTTCCATAGGGGCAGGCAGTGTTCCGTAAGGGCCTGTAGGGTTGTGTAAGTGCCCGCAGGAGTCTGTAGGAGTCTGTGGGATTCTGTAAGGTTCCGGAGGGTTCTGCAGGGTTCCGTAGGGGCCCGTAGAGTTCCGTAGTGGCTGGTAAAGTTCCGTAGGGCCCTGTGGGGTTCTGTATGGACCTGTAGGGTTCCGTAGGGGCCTGCAGGGTTCTGTAAGTGCCAGCAGGTGTCTGTAGGGTTCCGTAGCGGTCTGTAGGGTTCCGTAGGCGCCTGCAGTGTTCTGTAGGAGCCCATAGGGTTTTAGTGAGGTTCCGTTGTGTCGCTAAGGGTCTTGTAGAGTGCCGTCGGGTCCTGGAGTATTCTGTAGGGTTCCAGAGGGGCTCGTAGGGTTCCGTCAAGATCTGTAGGGTTCCCTAGGGGCCCGTGGAGTCCCGTAGATTTCCGTAGGGACCTGTAGGGTTGTGTAAGTGCCCGCAGGAGTCTGTAGGAGTCTGTGGGATTCTGTAAGGTTCCGGAGGGTTCTGCAGGGTTCCGTAGGGGCCCGTAGAGTTCCGTAGTGGCTGGTAAAGTTCCGTAGGGCCCTGTACCGTTCCGTAACTGCCTGCAAGGGTCTTTAGGCTTCCGTAGGGGCTGGTAGGGTTCCATAAAGTTCCGTGGGTTCCTGCAGAGTTCTGCAAGTGCCCGCAAGGGCCTGTAGGGGCCCACAGTGTTTCTGTCAGGTTCCGTAGAGTTCCGTAGGGGCCATAGGTTTCCGTAGTGGCTGGTAGTATTCCGTAGCGATCTGTAGGGTTCCGTAGGCACCTGCAGTGTTCTGTAGGAGCCCATAGGGTTTTAGTGAGGTTCCGTTGTGTCGCTAAGGGTCTTGTAGAGTGCCGTCGGGTCCTGGAGTATTCTGTAGGGTTCCAGAGGGGCTCGTAGGGTTCCGTCAAGATCTGTAGGGTTCCCTAGGGGCCCGTGGAGTCCCGTAGATTTCCGTAGGGACCTGTAGGGTTGTGTAAGTGCCCGCAGGAGTCTGTAGGAGTCTGTGGGATTCTGTAAGGTTCCGGAGGGTTCTGCAGGGTTCCGTAGGGGCCCGTAGAGTTCCGTAGTGGCTGGTAAAGTTCCGTAGGGCCCTGTACCGTTCCGTAACTGCCTGCAAGGGTCTTTAGGCTTCCGTAGGGGCTGGTAGGGTTCCATAAAGTTCCGTGGGTTCCTGCAGAGTTCTGCAAGTGCCCGTAAGGGCCTGTAGGGGCCCACAGTGTTTCTGTCAGGTTCCGTAGGGGCCATAGGTTTCCGTAGTGGCTGGTAGTATTCCGTAGGGGTCTGTAGGGTTCCGTAGGCACCTGCAGTGTTCTGTAGGAGCCCATAGGGTTTTAGTGAGGTTCCGTTGTGTTGCTAAGGGTCTTGTAGAGTGCTGTCGGGTCCTGGGGTATTCTGTAGGGTTCCAGAGGGGCTCGTAACGTTCCGTCGAAATCTGTAGGGTTCCCTAGGGGCCCGTGGAGTCCCGTAGATTTCCGTAGGGACCTGTAGGGCTGTGTAAGTGCCCGCAGGGGTTGGTAGGAGCTTGTAGGGTTCCATATGTTTCCGGAGGGTTGTGTAGGGTTCCGTAGGGGCCGGTGATGTTCCCAAGGGACCTGTAGAGTCTCGTACGGTTCCGTAGGGGCCTGTAGAGTCTCGTACAGTTCCGTAGGGTCCTGTAGGTTTCCATAAGCGCCCGCAGAGGTCTGAAGGGGCCCGTACTGTTCCGTAAGGATCCATAGGGCTCCGTAGAGCTTCGTAGGTTCCCTAGAGGCCTGTAGAGTACCGCAGGAGCCAGTAGTGTTCTGTAGGGGCCCGTAGGGTTCCTTCCATAGGGGCAGGCAGTGTTCCGTAAGGGCCTGTAGGGTTGTGTAAGTGCCCGCAGGAGTCTGTAGGAGTCTGTGGGATTCTGTAAGGTTCCGGAGGGTTCTGCAGGGTTCCGTAGGGGCCCGTAGAGTTCCGTAGTGGCTGGTAAAGTTCCGTAGGGCCCTGTGGGGTTCTGTATGGACCTGTAGGGTTCCGTAGGGGCCTGCAGGGTTCTGTAAGTGCCAGCAGGTGTCTGTAGGGTTCCGTAGCGGTCTGTAGGGTTCCGTAGGCGCCTGCAGTGTTCTGTAGGAGCCCATAGGGTTTTAGTGAGGTTCCGTTGTGTCGCTAAGGGTCTTGTAGAGTGCCGTCGGGTCCTGGAGTATTCTGTAGGGTTCCAGAGGGGCTCGTAGGGTTCCGTCAAGATCTGTAGGGTTCCCTAGGGGCCCGTGGAGTCCCGTAGATTTCCGTAGGGACCTGTAGGGTTGTGTAAGTGCCCGCAGGAGTCTGTAGGAGTCTGTGGGATTCTGTAAGGTTCCGGAGGGTTCTGCAGGGTTCCGTAGGGGCCCGTAGAGTTCCGTAGTGGCTGGTAAAGTTCCGTAGGGCCCTGTACCGTTCCGTAACTGCCTGCAAGGGTCTTTAGGCTTCCGTAGGGGCTGGTAGGGTTCCATAAAGTTCCGTGGGTTCCTGCAGAGTTCTGCAAGTGCCCGCAAGGGCCTGTAGGGGCCCACAGTGTTTCTGTCAGGTTCCGTAGAGTTCCGTAGGGGCCATAGGTTTCCGTAGTGGCTGGTAGTATTCCGTAGCGATCTGTAGGGTTCCGTAGGCACCTGCAGTGTTCTGTAGGAGCCCATAGGGTTTTAGTGAGGTTCCGTTGTGTCGCTAAGGGTCTTGTAGAGTGCCGTCGGGTCCTGGAGTATTCTGTAGGGTTCCAGAGGGGCTCGTAGGGTTCCGTCAAGATCTGTAGGGTTCCCTAGGGGCCCGTGGAGTCCCGTAGATTTCCGTAGGGACCTGTAGGGTTGTGTAAGTGCCCGCAGGAGTCTGTAGGAGTCTGTGGGATTCTGTAAGGTTCCGGAGGGTTCTGCAGGGTTCCGTAGGGGCCCGTAGAGTTCCGTAGTGGCTGGTAAAGTTCCGTAGGGCCCTGTACCGTTCCGTAACTGCCTGCAAGGGTCTTTAGGCTTCCGTAGGGGCTGGTAGGGTTCCATAAAGTTCCGTGGGTTCCTGCAGAGTTCTGCAAGTGCCCGTAAGGGCCTGTAGGGGCCCACAGTGTTTCTGTCAGGTTCCGTAGGGGCCATAGGTTTCCGTAGTGGCTGGTAGTATTCCGTAGGGGTCTGTAGGGTTCCGTAGGCACCTGCAGTGTTCTGTAGGAGCCTATAGGGTTTTAGTGAGGTTCCGTTGTGTTGCTAAGGGTCTTGTAGAGTGCTGTCGGGTCCTGGGGTATTCTGTAGGGTTCCAGAGGGGCTCGTAACGTTCCGTCGAAATCTGTAGGGTTCCCTAGGGGCCCGTGGAGTCCCGTAGATTTCCGTAGGGACCTGTAGGGCTGTGTAAGTGCCCGCAGGGGTTGGTAGGAGCTTGTAGGGTTCCATATGTTTCCGGAGGGTTGTGTAGGGTTCCGTAGGGGCCGGTGATGTTCCCAAGGGACCTGTAGAGTCTCGTACGGTTCCGTAGGGGCCTGTAGAGTCTCGTACAGTTCCGTAGGGTCCTGTAGGTTTCCATAAGCGCCCGCAGAGGTCTGAAGGGGCCCGTACTGTTCCGTAAGGATCCATAGGGCTCCGTAGAGCTTCGTAGGTTCCCTAGAGGCCTGTAGAGTACCGCAGGAGCCAGTAGTGTTCTGTAGGGGCCCGTAGGGTTCCTTCCATAGGGGCTGGCAGTGTTCCGTAAGGGCCTGTAGGGTTGTGTAAGTGCCCGCAGGAGTCTGTAGGAGTCTGTGGGATTCTGTAAGGTTCCGGAGGGTTCTGCAGGGTTCCGTAGGGGCCCGTAGAGTTCCGTAGTGGCTGGTAAAGTTCCGTAGGGCCCTGTAGGGTTCTGTATGGACCTGTAGGGTTCCGTAGGGGCCTGCAGGGTTCTGTAAGTGCCAGCAGGTGTCTGTAGGGTTCCGTAGGCACCTGCAGTGTTCTGTAGGGGCCCATAGGGTTTTAGTGAGGTTCCGTTGTGTTGCTAAGGGTCTTGTAGAGTGCTGTCGGGTCCTGTAGGGTTCCAGAGGGGCTCGTAAGGTTCCGTCGAAATCTGTAGGGTTCCCTAGGGGCCCGTGGAGTCCCGTAGATTTCCGTAGGGACCTGTAGGGCTGTGTAAGTGCCCGCAGGGGTTGGTAGGAGCTTGTAGGGTGCCATATGTTTCCGGAGGGTTGTGTAGGGTTCCGTAGGGGCCGGTGATGTTCCCAAGGGACCTGTAGAGTCTCGTACGGTTCCGTAGGGGCCTGTAGAGTCTCGTACAGTTCCGTAGGGTCCTGTAGGTTTCCATAAGCGCCCGCAGAGGTCTGAAGGGGCCCGTACTGTTCCGTAAGGATCCATAGGGCTCCGTAGAGCTTCGTAGGTTCCCTAGAGGCCTGTAGAGTACCGCAGGAGCCAGTAGTGTTCTGTAGGGGCCCGTAGGGTTCCTTCCATAGGGGCTGGCAGTGTTCCGTAAGGGCCTGTAGGGTTGTGTAAGTGCCCGCAGGAGTCTGTGGGATTCTGTAAGGTTCCGGAGGGTTCTGCAGGGTTCCGTAGGGGCCCGTAGAGTTCCGTAGTGGCTGGTAAAGTTCCGTAGGGCCCTGTGGGGTTCTGTATGGACCTGTAGGGTTCCGTAGGGGCCTGCAGGGTTCTGTAAGTGCCAGCAGGTGTCTGTAGGGTTCCGTAGCGGTCTGTAGGGTTCCGTAGGCGCCTGCAGTGTTCTGTAGGAGCCCATAGGGTTTTAGTGAGGTTCCGTTGTGTTGCTAAGGGTCTTGTAGAGTGCTGTCGGGTCCTGGAGTATTCTGTAGGGTTCCAGAGGGGCTCGTAGGGTTCCGTCGAAATCTGTAGGCTTCCCTAGGGGCCCGTAGAGTCCCGTAGATTTCCGTAGGGACCTGTAGGGTATTGTAAGTGCCCGCAGGGGTTGGTAGGAGCTTGTAGGGTGCCATATGTTTCCGGAGGGTTGTGTAGGGTTCCGTAGGGGCCGGTGGTTTTAATAGCTCCATTGGTGATGCTGTCAATATCTCCTGGAGTAATGGCGTTGAGTCATAGTACTAGAGGCTGAGTTTAGAAGCTTTTAGATTGGACCTGCTGGAGGGCATCTCTGAGGAAAAAGCCCTGGGAGTCCTGGTGGCAAAAGGGTGACCATGAGCCAGCAATGTGATTCTCTGATTCTGTGTGATTCTGGACTGCCCCATATCTACTGCATGGAGAAGGGAGAGACCTTGCCTCACTGCAGTGCCAATCGGTCACTTGTGTTATGAGAACCTGGAACTGGCCTGTGCTGACCGAGGAGAGGGGCTGGGACACAAAGCACAGAATTACAAGGGTAAATATTTATTCATGCCCATGAGATGTCCGAGCTAAATTGGGGTACCTCAAATGTTGTTTCACACAGGCCTCTTATACCGTTCAAGCGTTCAGGTACCACATGATCACTGATTATCACAGACAGTAATAATCACTAATCACAGTAAAACTTCACAAAGCAACTTTATTTCTGCAGCGCCATCAGCCATCAGCATTCTGCTGCTTGTCTATTGCTCCAGACGTCCCTGGGGTCGGTCTACTGCGAGTTACTTGTCTGTGATGCTGGACACTGGGAGAGTTTTGAAGGTGTGTTAGAGGGGCCAGGACACTGGCATTATCTTGGTTCTCCAGGGGTATCTTCTATCCTTCGGGGACAGCTCTATGATTCTGAAAATAAACTTCTTTCAAGGGCAGGGCTGTTCTTCTGCCTCTTCTGATGAGCTGGTGTCCTTTAGTTCTCTTACTCAAGCACGATAAATGGGCATACAATGTGAGCTGATTTAAGAAAGTGAATACATTTTCGTACTCTAAGGACTGCTGGGCATAAGAGTTAGGGAGGTAAATTTGGATAACCCTGGTCCATGGGGAGTCTGTGGCCAGGTGGGTTCTGCAGAGAGCTGTTTGTTTGTCAAGGATCACCTCTTTGTGATCCACAATGGTCCATCCCAACATGCAGGAAGTCACGCCAAGGTGGCAGGAGGCTGACATGGATGAGAAAGGAGCTCCTGACTGACATCAAGCATGAAGAGGAAGCACAGAGGAGGTGGAAGCTGGGGCCTTCCAGGCTCAGGGGTTCTGTGTGTCTGTGCTGGAGAGGGCCACACACGTCTGTGTGCTTGTCCGTGCACAGGGGAACTGGGGGATGAGGGAATCCCGAGGCCAGCTTCTAGACAGATGAAGGGTCTTAGAGCAGCTCCTGGAGGGATCCCTGCTGTCTGTATATCCGTAAAGGGAACATCTCCCACTCCCACGGCCAAGCGTGCAAACAGCCCAACCCTCATTTCCCTTTCTCCAGACTGTGGATTTTCTTGGCCTGGAGACCTCCCGAGGTGCCTTTCAGGTGAGTGATTGTGCATTTCCTTTCACCAGGGCTCTTCCCTTGATGATGCCAGGGAGAGCACGCAGGTTCCCCATGACCACAGAGGTGAGCGGACATAGGTTTGGGTCACTCATCTGCAGCACTTGTGTCCCGGTCCAGTCGGTGACTCAAGGCCAGTTGGCAGGTTACCCCGAACTCAGAGAATAAAACAGCAATAACGATAAATATAGTGGATCAAAATTTACTCTCCATGGGGTAAACAACCAAGTCAGGTGACGCTGGTTGCCACAGCAACGAGCATAAGCAAAAGCCTCTCTCACTGCCCAGTAAATTGGCTCTTCACCCCAAACCAGGACATCCAGGAACACTGAACAAGCTTGATGGTTCCTTGGTTGTATCATCAAGTGTGTGACTAAAGGATGGCTTTAAGAAGAGCCGGCAGAGTTTGGGAGTAGGCCAATGAGTGCAGATCTCAGTGTGATGGGCTTCCTGTCCATGACCTGCTCTGCATTGACTGGATGGAAGTGGGTGAGACCCTACCTCACTCTAGCAGTGGGATTCAGTCGCTGCCAACAGAAACGGATTCTATCAGACGTGCCACCTGGAGTGTCTTTCTTGCACCCACTCTGAACGCACATGCCTTTCCCTTAGGTCCCGTGCTGTCCCACCAGCCACATGCAGTTGTGCTGGAGAGCCCTGGCATCTCCCGTAGCGCTGCAGGCCTGTCCAAGGCCAGTGAGGATCTGCCCTGAATTAGGTTAGGCACTGGAGGGATGTCCATGAGACATCTGCCATTAGTCAGTGGTGATCTGGTACAGAGAGCTGATGGAGAAGATGGATGACGGCAACGGCAGTGACTACCTCTGGTCCCCTGACTACCGCAGTAGGCTCCCCTGGATGTAAGGAGCAGGGAAAGGTTCCCTTTTCCTAAAGGTGGGCATCTGCTGGTGGCTCAAAGACGATGCCTTACGTACTGCCCTGTCTCTATGAACTGCTTTAGTAGATCTTGCATTTCCCTGCACAGATCCTTACCCTCCATGGCAGGTTCTTCATCTCCCACCAGGAGGCGACACTTTGATGGATGAAGGGAGAAGTTCAATTGTCCTAAATGTGAGCACCTGCTGCTGGCCAAGGGAATTCTTCACGAATCTCAAAGATGATGCCTCCAGATACTGCCCTGTCTCTATGAACTGTTCTAGTAGATCTTGCAGTTCCCTGCATGTATTTTGGACCCCCTCTGACACCTGGAATGTCACCAGGTGTTTGAGCCAGAACAGCTCCCTGCTGGCTTCCATCTCCAGGAATCACCTTGAGAGCTGAGACTAGCAGCTCCCATGCAGCAGGTGCCTATTTTGTGCCCACCTCAACTGAGGCAAGAGGAATCCCATCTCCTGTGGCTTTGTGGAAGCTGTAGGTGAGACCTGAGTCCACTTCCAACCCAGGTCTACAAACGAAGGAGGAGATGCCTCGACTGACAAAGCTGGCTCCCCTTGCTCAGTGGGACAAAGGAGATCTGTCCCTGTCCAGGTTTCCTGTCTCATACCAGAAGGAACAAGCTCTTTGCTCTCTATGACAGGAGAAATGCCACAGCTGGAAAGAAGTGTCTCTCCAGAGGCGCAAGAGAGACCGCACATTATTACTTCAGTCTCGTTCCCAGTAGGTTCTACCAAGGCACAGGGACACCTCCAGGGAGCTCAGGGGGCACAGAGAAAGTGACGTCTTGGGCTGTTCCTCTGCTACCGGGCTCCTGGGATGGAGGGAACTCCTGGCCATGGGGCAGCGCTGGCAGAGAGACAGCTCTGCCCAGGAGCAGCTCCTCTGCCAAGCGCAGCAGGGCTGAGGGCACTGCCTGCAGGCACCGAGGGGAGACAAGGGAAGTGAGAGAGATGTCAAAGGTAGTTGTGAGTGGAAGAATCCTGATTGTTCACTGTGGGAGAAACCTTCACAGCCTTTGACAGGGTAAGTGTCTGGCTGCAGGGCATTGACTCTGCAGTTGCTGGAGGGATCCAGAAGCTGCACAACCCACAGCCCGTGGGATCTGTAAGTACAACTGTCACAGTTGCTCTAGTGTAGAGGAGAAGGGGAACTTGTGGAGCGGGGCTTCCCTGCTGCCAGGGCAGAGGGACAGGGCATGATGTGTCTCTCTGGTGCAGTATAATGCAGAGAGGCTTCCTGGAGCAAGCTCCTTGGAGCAACCTTCCTGGAGCCGGCATAGCCCATGTCTAATTTTCTGTCAGGAAGGCTGTCAAGGATCCCTTGGTGTTGAGAAGGATGTGCTCAAGATCGGGGCATCCCCACCACACCAACAAAGGGAGAGGACTTGTCGGCTGCCTTCTCCCCGGGATGGCTGCAGGGCTGTGAAGGTGGGTGTGCAGCCAGGGGTGCCCAGGGCTGTCCTTCAGAGTAGGGTCCCCGTGTCCCAGGGAACTGTGTGCTGGGGCAATGAGTGGCTTGTAGTGTGGGGAGAAGCTGTGGAGGGAAGGAGTGATCCCAGTCTGGGCACAGAAGGGTCCTTCTGCAGTGGAGAGGATGCTGCGTGGGTCAGGTTTGCTCACAGCTCCAGCTCACCCCCAGGACATTTAAAGAGGGTCATTTTGAAGAAGCATTTCAAGGCAGCATTTACCTGAAAGAAGAGGAATCTGGGCTTTGAGATTTCCACTCTTGGTGGGCGGGATGGGCAGTGGGAGATGGGAATTTTCGTCTCCTTTCTGGAGAAGGCAATGAGACCCCGGTTCTGGTTAGATTTTCTCCGAGCCGCTCCTTGGCCCGTGCAGACCCAGAGATGCCCCTGGGCCATTCCCTGCTGCAGGAGGTGTCTGCAGGGCAGAGCTGAGCCCTCAGCAGGTGGGATGCAGCCTCTGGGCACTGAAAGGGAGGAGACATGGGGACAGAGAAACAGCCCCCGGCAGAGACAGTGCAGGCAGCAGAGACGTGGGCAGGGAGTGAGAGGGAGCTGCTACAGGAAAGGTGACGGGAGGGGGGATTCCCGCACCTCCCTGCCATCCCCTGCAGCGCAGATGTCTTCCCTGGAGCAACTCCCTGGTCTCCTCTCCCACACAGTAGAGACCCCAGCCCCTGAATATCCCGAGGACGTAGTCCTGAGTGTCCTTCCCAGCAGCCCAACCACCCAAGAGGAGAAATCCTGGAGTGTGTGGCTGTGTCTCCCTGTCCTGACTCTCTTGCCAGGAGAACTTTGACATATTCCCCCCTTGACCCTGCCGCCCTTGTTCTTCCCCTTCTTTTGGCTGTGGGGGGGGGGGTGAGGATTCAGGTGCAGCTCAGACACTGATGCTGAATGTCCTGTCATGCAGGTGTGTGCATGGAGGAAAAGTATCCTAATGAGGTTAATATTTTGGGCTGTGGTGACAGCAGTGTGTGGGGCTGGGAGTAAGCCGAACCTCTCATCAGGATACCCCATCTTCAGGATATTATTCTCTTTCCTCTGAGGGTGCTGTTGGGTGTCAACTGCCCTCCAGAAGGGCACAGCTCTCCCTTGACATATCTGTGTTTTCTAGGAGCCCTACAGAGTAGAGATGACAGTGCCAAGGCCATGTAAGTCCTGATGGAGGGCTGAATGTAGGCAGCTGCAATGAGCCTTATGTGACCCTGAGTGGGAGGGAGAGGTGAGATCCTACTTGGCACCAGTGAGATGGGGTGAAGGGTTGGTAGACGTCCACTTGTAAATTTGGCTGTTCTTCTCTCAAGAGAGTACATTTATTCTCAGTGGAGCATATGGTGTGATCAATCTTTCTCCAGCTCAAAGAGGTACCAGCCCAGTGTAGCTGAGAGCAATCGTCATGGACAGACGAGCTGTCCTCACTCCGAGGGACAGTCCCCTTGGCTCTTAGGAACCACGAGGTTTCGCTTGCGGTGTATAAGAAATGCCAAAGATCTCTGCCTTAAAAACACTCCTTGGGTGTCGTGGGGAAAACAAAAAGAAAACAAAGAAAAAAGTCCCTCAGCTCTGCTCTGCCATCAGGTGAACTGGGAGTGACAAAGCTGAAAAGCCCTTTGATGCCAGGAGAGGATTTAATCCGAGATCACCCTGAATTCCTGTTTAACTATTGCTGTAGGGCAGGACTGAATCCAGCAGTGCTCAGAGCTCCCTGGTGGATCACCAGCAAGCACCAACCAGAGTGTGCAAAAAGGACGTGCCAAAGGTCTTCCCAAAAGAGGAGAGGCAGTTGGGGTGGGTCTCTAAGAAAAATTGAATACGTTTACTTGAGAATAAACTGCCCTGTCTTCTCACTGACTTTAATTCCATGAACAGGTCTCAAATCCTAGAGTGAAGCAGATGTACAACAGCAGCTCTATCACCCACTTCCTCCTCCTGGAGTTTGCAGACACACGGGAGCCCATGACCCCAGCCACGGTCACCAGGCAGGCCAGGCAGGAGGGCAGGGCACGGACACAAAAGGACTTTCTTTGGATATCTTGGTTGTGTAGCAATGCTGGAAATATCCTTTGGGACACCTCCAGCACGAATGGTGGGAAGGGATTCTCCTGTCATGGGGAGTCTTTGGCCCATGCATAATCTCCAGCACCTCCAGTTTCTCTTCGTGGGGTAAGAGCTTGTGCTTTCTCCTCCTTTTTTCTCAGAGTTTGCCGGGAAACTCCCTCAGTTCTGCTGCAGTCTCCACCGAGTGCCCTTCTTGGAGTGTGAACAACCAAGCTGGAACTGGAGGGCTTCCAGAGCCCTAATGCCCAACTGGGAGAAGGAGTTAACATTAAGGGGAGCAGGCGATTCACCACCAACCACGATAAGGTCCCCTGCCCAGTGGAGGAAGGGAAGGCGGTGGATATACTTTTTCTGGATTTTAGTAAGGTTTTGTTAGCGTCCCTCAAAGCAGCCTTCTGGACAAGTTTCTCCAGGTAGACGGTGCGCTGGGTGAAGAAGTGGCTGAATGGCAGGGCTCAACCCACGTGTAGACCTTCAGAGTAAGACATCAAGAACTGTATGAAGCTCACACAGGCAGGAGATGCTCTCTCCTGGAAGGGTTATTTTTGCTATTGCCAATATAGCCACACAAGGCTGCCTTGCTCAAAGACACTCATCCATTTTTCGGGTCACATTAATCTGTACAAGCATAGATATCTGCAGTGCAGCGACAGGACACGCTTTCTAACCTTCCCAGGAACCTCCAACCCAAGCTTTCTCTCTGCACCCTCTTTGGAGATGAACCCGAGTAGAACAGCATGAGCAATTGCAGTTGGACATCTCAAGACCATCTCCACCTCGGAGCTAATATGGGGCACAGCCAAAGTGGAGGCGCAGGGAGGAGACGTTGCAGAGCAGCCTTTTCTGTTGCTGCAATCTAAAGCCAAACATAGACTGAATTTGCTTATTTTCAGCTAAATCCTTGCCATTTGTTGTTGTTGCTCTTGTTCTCCCCCTCCCCACCTCCCCAAGCATAGCAGTTTTCCTTTTTGCTGCTAAAGCTCATTTCTCTGTTTCTCTCTGTTTGAAAGTTACCATCTGGAAGTTGCTCAGATCCTGCTAAAGATGCAAACGTCCATTATTCTGGTAGTCTAGCTATGCAGCTCCATCACCCACTTCCTCCTCCTGGAGTTTGCAGACACACGGGAGCTGCAGCTCTTGCACTTCTGTCTCTTCCTGGGCATCTACCTGGCTGCCCTCCTGGGAAACGCACTCATCATCACTGCCATAGCCTGTGACCACCGCCTCCACACCCCCATGTACTTCTTACTCCTCAACCTCTCTGTTCTTGACCTGGGCTCCATCTCCACCCCTCTCCCCAAAGCCATGGCCAATTCTCTCTGGGACACCAGGACTATTTCCTACTGGGGATGTGCTGCACAGCTCTTTCTGTTTTCCTTCTTTATCGTAGCAGAATTTAGTCTTCTGACTCCCATGGCCTATGACCGCTACGTGGCCATCTGCAAACCCCTGCACTACGGGACCCTCCTGGGCAGCAGAGCTTGTGTCCACATGGCAGCAGCTGCCTGGGGCAGTGGATTTCTCAATGCTCTCCTGCACACGGCCAATACATTTTCAATACCCCTCTGCCAGGGCAATGTCCTGGGCCGGTTCTTCTGTGAAATCCCCCAGATCCTCAAGCTCTCCTGCTCAGACTCAGACTACCTCAGGGAAGTTTGGCTTCTTGTGGTCAGTATCTGTCTAGGCTCTGGTTGTTTTGTTTTCATCGTGGTGTCCTATGTGCAGATCTTCAGGGCCGTGCTGAGGATCCCCTCTGACCAGGGACAACACAAAGCCTTTTCCACGTGCCTCCCTCACCTGGCCGTGGTCTCCCTTTTTATCAGCACTGCTATCTTCGCCTACTTGAAGCCCCCCTCCATCTCCTCATCACCCCTGGACCTGGCGGTGACTGTTCTTTACTCGGTGGTGCCTACAGCAGTGAACCCCCTCAACTACAGCATGAGGTACCCGGAGATCAAAGAAGCCATTAGGTGGCTGATTTCATGGACATTTTTCAAGAGTGACAAATTTGCCACCTCTCCCCACAAATGACTGTCACAGTATCTGATTACATCTTTTTTTTTAACTTGTTTTTTGCCCAATTTTATTTTTCATGACTGCTGCTGGTATTCTCATTCATGTTTATTTTATTTCTACTGAAAGATTTGCATTTGCACCTCACTGCACCTGAGACATGTACCTTCCCTTTGTCATCTGGTTCCCTTATAAAAGTGTATTTAAGACTGGTTCAGACACGCCCTCTTCCATAATACATATTTCTCTGTAATAAAACGGGATGTTCACAGCGCCGTGCTTTCATGCCAGGATCTTTCTCCCAACAGGCCTGAGAACTTCAGCCCTGAAGTTCACTTCCACCATGAGGTATGGAATGAAAAGCTCTTGTATCTTAGAGATGAAGGGCTGGATTTAGCAGTCACCAGTTGTTGTCTGGTGATTGGACCTGAGGGATGTACTCAGGGCTTTCACACAGGTTTCATTAGAACACCTGTCCTCTGGGAGGGGAATCTGGAGCAGTCTCGGAAGCCTGGTTTTTCTCCTGGCTCAGCATGTTAGATGGGTTGTGTTGGGATTGAAGAGGTCGACAAAGAAGGTGCCTCTCCCCTCTCCATGCAGTAGATGTGGGGCAGTCCAGAATCAGAGAATCATATTGCTGGCTCATGGTCATCCTTTTGTCCACCAGGACTCCCAGGGCTTTTTCCTCAGAGATGCCCTCCAGCAGGTCCAATCTAAAAGCTTCTAAACTCAGCCTCTAGTACTATGACTCAACGCCATTACTCCAGGAGATACTGACAGCATCACCAATGGAGCTATTGAGACTCCCGCCCACGAGATTTTCAGGGACAGAAGACATCAGCTACCATGAGCTCCTTCTTCACAAGTTTTTCTTTTATTATTTCTTTAAGGAACAATTTCACATTATTCCACATATGTACATTGGCATTATTCCTCTTCTCAAAGTCCTTCATGAATTCAAGATTTCCTTACAAACAGGTCTGATCTTTTAAATCCTAAGACAAATTTATCACTGTCAAGAAAATACTAGCAAAAGCCACCAGTTTTCAGTCCAGGTAGAAATCTTTCCATGTACCCACGTGAGAGAAAAAAAAAAAAAAAAAAAAAGAGGAAACGAGGACACTTTCTGCCACAAATCTTCTCCAAAGTGCTTCGAGGTAATGGTTATAATCAGAATAGGCAGACACAGAGAATCCATCAACTACACTGCCCTGGTTCCAGTGGGGATAGGGTTAATTCTCCCCAGGCTCTTACAGGGGGAGGGAGAGAATAATATCAGGCTCATCTGCAACAAGCTGTGGGGTATCACACCAGGGGCAGAGAGACAGGGTGCTAGTAAGGGCCTTCAGCCTGTTGCCCTGGGGCACGCTGGGGACACTGCACTGCAGTCAAAGTCTCATGGAGGTGAGCCAGCAGCTCCTGGAGTAGTTGAAGTCAACAGAGAAACCCCTGTGAGACACCTCAAGGGGTGTTCCCCTAAGAAGGTGGCACAGCCAACAGCCCAGCTGAAGTGCCTCTACACGAATGCACACAGCACGGGCAACAAACAGGAGGCGCTGGAAGCTACCTTGCTGCTGGAAAGCAATGATATAGTGGCCATCACTGAAAGCCGGTGGGATGAATCCTACGACTGGAGTGTGGCTATTGAGGGCTACAAGCTGTTCAGAAGGGACAAGAAAGGAAAGAGGGGCGGGGGGGTTGCCCTCTATGCTAGGGAATGGATAGAGGGTGAGGAGATGTCCCTATAGCTCCCTGAGCTGTATCAGAAAACCATTGCTGGTCGATGGAGGGAGGCGACCCTTCCCCTCTGCTCGGCACTGGTGAGACCACACCTGGGATGCTGGTGTTCGGTGCTGGGCTCCTCGGTACAAGAAAGTTATTGACCTACTAAAGCAAGTCTAGCAAAGGGCCACAGAGCTGGTTTAAGGGACTGGAGCATCTTTCACAGGAGGATGTTCAGTCTGGAGAAGAAAAGGCTCAGGGGGATCTTATTAATGTACATCAAACCCCATCCAACGGACCCCAAGAAAACACTTTTTGACTGTCAGGGTGGTCAATGACTGGAAGAGGTTTCCTAGAGAGATTCTGGTGTCTCCATCCATGGAGATATTCTAAACCCACCCAGACAAGGGGCTGAGCACCCTGATCTAGCTGATCGTTTCTCCGCTGGGAATTGGACTACTCTGGCATGAAGAGGCAAAATAGTTTTGGCAGAAAATAAACTCCCTTGCGTTCTAACACTCCTCACCGAGGTGGGAGGCTGGTGGTGGCTGGTTTACATTCTGAGTGATGCCCAATTCACCACTATCAGTCCAGTTGCGTTTAATATATTAAACTGTCACGATTCTGGATACACTGACAGTGGACTGCACCTTCAGTCTAGTCGTGCTCACAAACTAGCACGGCCGCACTTCAGTGTCTGTTTGCGTTCAGTGAGAAACCCAGAAGGCTAGCTACTTTGCAGTTTATTTAAACAACAGATATAAAGGTTCTTATGGTTTGCCGGTGATAAGTACAGTCTGTAAAGCACGTGCAAGTAAAAGAAAAAATGTTAATGGTACAAAGCACGCGACAAAGTTCCAAACAATACAGCCTGGCTCTAAATGTAACAGGTAATCCTCTGGAGAGATTTCTGAGTTCCCCGAGGAAGCACTCTGTACAGTCTAAGTCTTACCCACAGGCGTCCCTATGGGGGGGGAAGAAAGGCTCAGCCCCTCGACTGGTCCCGGGAGTCAGAGGCAGTCCGTGATGGGGTCCTCCCTGACTTCTTTACGATGGTGTCTTCCCCAGCATCCCCCCTTTCTTGGGATATTTTTATATTATTTTTTACCTCAGGGTGGAGTTTGAGTGACTTTATTCTTAAATACCTTTATTATGATTTTTGTAAAAATTCTCTCGCCTCACATTTAAAGGCAGAGATTAAGAAAAATTCAGGGCGCAGAGTCAAGGAGGAGTTGTCTCACCTTGGAGGCGGGCAGCCTTCGGGCTGGAGGTGTGTTTTGGTATTATAATGACATATGAATCAGCAAAATTCTCACAAAGGAGAGTATTTCATCAAAATTTGACGGACTGTTGGCTCCGGGTGGAAAGCATGCCGCTTATCACTTCCATAGGATCACCTTGTTCCCATTTCTGCTATGTAATCACAGATCTTCACTCCACTCCGTCCTCCGTGCTGCTTTTGCAAGCAATATTGTTCAGGGAGTCATAGATGTAGCTGATTCCTCGCATACCGTGTGCTGCTGTGTTCCACCCTGGAAATGTTTCCATTTTATACCTTTCCTTAATGTGTGAACAACGCTATATATTTTTAATAATAATTATGTTTTAGGAATTATTCAACACAAGGGATCCTGGTTTTGCAGAACGAAATCTAAGTAAAGAGAAACAGATTGGAATGTAACCTTCGACGCAGGAACCCAAAAGACAGGGAAGTAACTTTAAGACCAAAGAAACCAGTCTTGGACGGAATATCTGCCAAGGGGGCTGTGAAGACTGCCAAGTAGACCGAGTCCATTCAGAGGAGAACTGATGAAGAGGAGGATACGACCACCTGATGAAGTAAACTACCACCAGAGTGCCTGTAGTTACTAACAACGGACAGTCGATGGCGGCAAAGACCGTGAAAGAGCATTTAGCCTAATCAAATAATCAAGGGCGTGTTTAGGATAAGGATTCCTTGGCGTGGGTCTGTTTATGCCTTATAGGGTGAAAAGAGGTGAACACCTGTACGGGGTTTGGCGTTCGGGAAGAATGGGAGCTCCAACTTCTCAACAGATGAGAAGAGAGACAGAAACTTAAGCGGCCGGGATAAGGTAGAAGAAACCGAGAACTGGAAAGAGGGGTTGTGCCTCTGCTTTGAAATGCACCAGATTCAGCGCTGTTTCCTATAATAAATTTTTAATTTTTTTATCTTTGATTCGTCGACTTTGTTCTCTATCAAATTCTAATCGTGAGCCAGTGTTTCTCACAGGTTGACACTGTTCTATTCTGGGGGCATAAAAGTTGTTTTTGGAGCAAGGGGGCCCTGGGGTGCGGCTGTGTGGATGTGGGGTGCTCTGCAGTTTGGGGGGCTTATTTGGTGTCGGGGGGACATGGGCTGCCCTGTAGGGGATGGGGAAGGCTGGCAGGCAGAAACAGTGTGCCCTGAATAATCAGTGGTGCCCTAAGTAATGGGGGTGTACCCTCCTCTCTGCCCTCCCGCTGAGCCCCCTCGGTCCCAATATTGGGGTTTACTAAGCCCCTGTGGGAGCTGAGTGTTGCCTCAGCTGAGTCTGCTAGAAAAACAGGGTGTACCCCCCAAATTCAGGGGTGGGTCCCAATTTCTGCTACCCCCAAGCTGATTGGGAGCCCCCTAAAATAAACCTCCATGGGGATTTGGGGTGCCCTCTCCTTCCCCCTAAGACTCACGAAGCCTTTCATGATCCAACCTCCTCATTTAGAGCCTCCCCCGGGACACCTCCTCAAAAATCACTCCTCTTCAACGCACCCCCTTGCTGCCCACGCTTTTATTTCAGAAAAGCCATTTTTTATTATGTATTTTAACCATTTCTCCCTTAAAAAAAATTAAAATATATATAATAAAAGGATGAGATGTCAACATATACATCGTGTGCGGTGAGATTATCCTGAGTGAGCACAGACAACATCAGCTCTTCCGGCGGGTTCGTCTAAGGTCTGTGGGACAAAGAGTGTCCAGAGGTCACTTCGCTTTGAGGATAACATCCCCTGGGATACTCCCTGGATGCAGCACTGGGATGAGCTTCCTTGAACAGAGGTCCCTGTGTCTATTCCTCAGACGTGGGGCATCTCAGAGATGCCTTCTTCCCGCTGGAAAAAGGGGCAGGGCACTTGTGGGGACTAAAAAGGTCTTGAGAGGCTCTGTGGGGAGAAAATCATAAAGGCCAAAACCCCCACTAGAACTTAATCTGGCTTTGGATGTTAAGGACAATAAAATATCCCCATAATTCAAGGGGAAATGGTGAGTGAGCTAACACAGCACTTGGACACACACGTCTATGGAGCCAGATGGGATCCACCCGAGGGTACTGAGGGAGATGGCAGATGTTCCCACCAATCCACTGTCCATCAGTCCAGCAGTCCTGGCTAAACAGGAAGTCCCAGGTGACTGGAGGTTTGGAAACGTGATGCCCATCCAGAGGAAGGGCAACAAAGAGGGTTTGTGGAACTACAGGCCTGTCAGTCTGACCTCAGTACCTGGGAAGCTTATGGATTGGATCATCCTGAGTGCCAGGACACGTCTCTGACCTTTCCACACCCAGCTGGAAGCAGCTTGACCAGAGCCCCGCACTGAAGCCTCAAGGGCTCGAAGGACCGGCAGGTGCTGCCTGGAGACTGGGCTGGCACCTGTCCATGAGGAGGGGCTGGGATTTTCCTTGGCATTTCCATACATCCAGACCTCCTTGGGAAGGATGGGCACCACTTGCCCCAGCGTCCCACAGAGAATCTGCAACTCTCTGGGCAAAACCCACTTGTTAAATATCTGGGAAACTTACTTCCACCAGGTCCCGTGAGCATTCCTGCCCTGGCAATAATCCATCAGGATCGCCAAGGGCTCTCGTAACTAGATCTGCTGCCGTGGCAGAGATGGGCGATGCTATTCCAGCCTTTGAGCTGGGGGGGACATACATCCCGGGTAGGCCTGCAAAAGGGAATGGCCTGCAATGATGTGCTCCTCACTCGGAAAAGGTCCATGGGCACTGGTCGGCACCACGGGCTGTAGAGATGCCGAGCGAGGGCAGAGACCAGAAAGCGGTGTCCATGAAAGGGGAGGTGAAGTTCAACTCTGCATGGAATAGCTGGAGAGACACTTTTCTGAGGGGTGTGGAGGCGGCCAGGCACAACGGGATACATAGAATGGTCCAGGCCGGAAGGGACCTCCAAAGGTCATCTAGTCCGACCTCCCCGCAGTCAGCAGGGACACCCCCAACTAGACCAGGTTGCCCAGGGCCTCGTCGACCTTCACCTTGAATATCTCAAGGGAAGGGGCCTCAACCACCTCCCTGGGCAACCTGTTCCAGTGTTCCACCACCCTCATGGTAAAGAACTTCTTCCTAATATCCAATCTCCCCTTCTCCAACTTAAAACCATTGCCCCTCATCCTGTCACTGCAGGCCTTTGTAAACAGACCCTCCCCAGCCTTCCTGTAGCCCCCCTCAGGGACTGGAAGGCCGCTATGATGTCTCTCCGGAGCCTCCTTTTCTCCAAGCTGGACAACACCAGCTCCCTAGTCTGTCCTCATAGGAGAGGTGCTCCAGCCCCCTGATCATTTTAGTAGCCCTCCTCTGGACCCGCTCCATCAGGTCCATGTCCTTTCTATATTGAGGGCTCCAGACCTGCACACAGTACTCCAGGTGAGGTCTCACCAGAGCAGAGCAAAGTGGCAGAATGACATCTCCGGATCTGCTGGCAACACTTCTTTTGATGCAGCCCAGGATGTGATTGGCCTTCTGGGCTGCGAGAGCACATTGCCTGCTCATGTCCAGCTTCTCGTCCATCAGCACCCCAAGTCCCTTTCCTCAGGGCTGCTTTCTCATCCCCCAGTCTGTATTTATACTGAGGATTTTATCTTCCCAGGTGCAGAATCCTGCACTTGCTTTTGTTCAACCTCATGAGGTTCATCTGTGCCCACATCTCCCAGGTTGGTTGGGAAGAAGTGCTTAAGACAGGAAGGAAGTGAAATGTGTTGGGATTATTAACTTTGGGGTGTTGACGTGCGGAAACAAACCCTACAAATCTCAGAGAGTCATAAAACAGGTATGTTTTTTGTGGCGCCGGGTGCAAGGGTGATCCCTCCTCCTAACTTGCACACCCTTATGCTGAACCCGTAGTTATTTATAAGGTAAATCATACATATGCAAACTATGGGATGGACTAATACAATTAGTTCTAAGAATAGGTGTGACTATGTTTATTTCCGGGGCCTCATTATAATAATTCTCCTCCAGGCATGTGCGTATCTTCTCCTGATATTTTTCCTTGGGGGGCGTTTCAGCGAGTAAGTTCCACAGTCACCGAGCCGGTTCCCATTGATTGTTTTGCTGATAGGGGCCGTAAAGCCTCTTGCTGTCTTTCTGTAATCGATCAGGATGTTCCGTTTGTCTTCTGAGTGGTCTGACAGGGGTCGTAAAGCTTCTTGTTTTCTTTCCTGTTAGCGGTCGGGATGTTCCCGTTTGCCTGGAAAGTATTCTTTCAAGGATGGAGTACACTTCCGCTATTTGGGCAATTTTTTGTTTTCTTTCCTCCCCTCCAAGGTTGAGTTATACATCCCTGTCATTGTTAATCCTTATATTTTCTGTTTCAGCAGCCCAAGGTGGCAGTTCTGCTCACCCCCCTCCTTACTTCTCCAAACACTCTTATCATTCCGTGGTCCCTGTGCCCAAAATGGCCTCCAGCCTTCATATCACCTCCGAGACCTTCTCTGTTGGCAAACAACAGGTCCCGCTGGGCCCCTTGCCCAGTTGGCTCCCTCACCAACTGGTCTAAGACACAAATATGCCGATAGCTTTTTTTACCCAAGGGCTTTGGAGAAAATAACGCTAAAGATTGTCCTACTCTCCAGATGAGATGTGGAGACTTTCTGTGATCAAAGGATTTGGGTCAGATTTTGGGACAGTCTCGCCCCTCCAGACCAGAGACCGGTTATGTCTCTTGACCGGTGTGAATGCGCTTCACGTGGAGCTGCTTTTACTCCAGACGCTGTGGCTGAATCGACAAGCCCCGACCCGATTGCCACGGGCAGTCCTGTCTCTTTGCTGGCCTTGGGGCCAGCACCACAAAGGCTTTCCTCCCAGGGATGGTGGACAGAGGGGTGCCTGTGGAGTCGCGGGGGGACCTCCTCACCCCCATGTCACAATGCCACCACCCGGCGAGGCAGAGGTGAAAATGCCCCGGGGCAGGACCAAAGGGGCATCCTCCTGTGTCCCGCCGCCAGCCCGCCCGGCTTTGCCACTGGGACAGAGCTGGCCTGGGGCAGCCCGAAGACATTAGAGAGGAGCTGCTTGAGGAGCTGGTGAAATCCTGTGGAGCTTGCCTCTGCTCCCCAAAGGATGGAGCGGGACTCCTGTCCCTCAGAGGACCTTTGCACGTGGCCACCCTGGGAAGCAGAATTGCGGCAGAGACCTTCCAGCAGCCTCCTCCAGCCTCAAGTCCTCCTCTTGCTATGCCCTCGGGAGATGAGAAGAACCACCAAGCCACTGGAGGTGCCCGAAGCTCTCCGATTTTTTCAGCTGGAGAGCAGAGGCGGCACCAAGGCGATGCATTTTTTGTACCTGAGGAGCACTGGAGCAGAGCTCGCCGTCCTCATCTCCTGCGCAGGCAAGGTCAGCAGCCGTAAGCAATGGGAGGTGTGGGTGTCCCAGCAGCCTCCCCCAGCCTTGTGGAAGTCCCACCGGTGTCCTGCAAGGCACGGGAAGGATTCCTGCTCCCAAGGCCGAGGAGGTGGGGGCCATTGTACTGCTCTTGCAAGACCTTGAGATGGCTCCAGGTGGAGGGAGGAAAGGGGATGGTCAGTGCTGGTGTCTGCGGGGAGGCGTGAGCAGAGTGTGGGAGCAGGAGGCCGGTCTTGCTCCCGTGCTCAGGGAGCAGCCGATGGCCAGCTCTGGGCTCAGGAAGGCATTTTCCCCCGGGGCAGATTGGCACTGGTCCCTGGGGGTTGTTTGCCTTCCTCTGCAGCACTGAGAACGACCCCTTGCCAGGGCTCCTCTGGGCCGCGTTGGCCAGGTGCTCCTGCGCCACGAATGTGGCCCTCGTGCCCTGCATGTGAGGGGAGGAAGCTTTCTGGACCCCCAGGGTGGCTACTGCAGTAGCTAGACTACCAGATTAATGGACGTTTGCATCTTTAGCAGGATCTGAGCAACTTCCAGATGGTAACTTTCAAACAGAGAGAAACAGAGAAATGAGCTTTAGCAGCTCAAAGGAAAACTGCTATGCTTGGGGAGGTGGGGAGGGGGAGAACAAGAGCAACAACAACAAATGGCAAGGATTTAGCTGAAAATAAGCAAATTCAGTCTATGTTTGGCTTTAGATTGCAGCAACAGAAAAGGCTGCTCTGCAACGTCTCCTCCCTGGGCCTCCACTTTGGCTGTGCCCCATATTAGCTCCGAGGTGGAGATGGTCTTGAGATGTCCAACTGCAATTGCTCATGCTGTTCTACTCGGGTTCATCTCCAAAGAGGGTGCAGAGAGAAAGCTTGGGTTGGAGGTTCCTGGGAAGGTTAGAAAGCGTGTCCTGTCGCTGCACTGCAGATATCTATGCTTGTACAGATTAATGTGACCCGAAAAATGGATGAGTGTCTTTGAGCAAGGCAGCCTTGTGTGGCTATATTGGCAATAGCAAAAATAACCCTTCCAGGAGAGAGCATCTCCTGCCTGTGTGAGCTTCATACAGTTCTTGATGTCTTACTCTGAAGGTCTACACGTGGGTTGAGCCCTGCCATTCAGCCACTTCTTCACCCAGCGCACCGTCTACCTGGAGAAACTTGTCCAGAAGGCTGCTTTGAGGGACGCTAACAAAACCTTACTAAAATCCAGAAAAAGTATATCCACCGCCTTCCCTTCCTCCACTGGGCAGGGGACCTTATCGTGGTTGGTGGTGAATCGCCTGCTCCCCTTAATGTTAACTCCTTCTCCCAGTTGGGCATTAGGGCTCTGGAAGCCCTCCAGTTCCAGCTTGGTTGTTCACACTCCAAGAAGGGCACTCGGTGGAGACTGCAGCAGAACTGAGGGAGTTTCCCGGCAAACTCTGAGAAAAAAGGAGGAGAAAGCACAAGCTCTTACCCCACGAAGAGAAACTGGAGGTGCTGGAGATTATGCATGGGCCAAAGACTCCCCATGACAGGAGAATCCCTTCCCACCATTCGTGCTGGAGGTGTCCCAAAGGATATTTCCAGCATTGCTACACAACCAAGATATCCAAAGAAAGTCCTTTTGTGTCCGTGCCCTGCCCTCCTGCCTGGCCTGCCTGGTGACCGTGGCTGGGGTCATGGGCTCCCGTGTGTCTGCAAACTCCAGGAGGAGGAAGTGGGTGATAGAGCTGCTGTTGTACATCTGCTTCACCCTAGGATTTGAGACCTGTTCATGGAATTAAAGTCAGTGAGAAGACAGGGCAGTTTATTCTCAAGTAAACGTATTCAATTTTTCTTAGAGACCCACCCCAACTGCCTCTCCTCTTTTGGGAAGACCTTTGGCACGTCCTTTTTGCACACTCTGGTTGGTGCTTGCTGGTGATCCACCAGGGAGCTCTGAGCACTGCTGGATTCAGTCCTGCCCTACAGCAATAGTTAAACAGGAATTCAGGGTGATCTCGGATTAAATCCTCTCCTGGCATCAAAGGGCTTTTCAGCTTTGTCACTCCCAGTTCACCTGATGGCAGAGCAGAGCTGAGGGACTTTTTTCTTTGTTTTCTTTTTGTTTTCCCCACGACACCCAAGGAGTGTTTTTAAGGCAGAGATCTTTGGCATTTCTTATACACCGCAAGCGAAACCTCGTGGTTCCTAAGAGCCAAGGGGACTGTCCCTCGGAGTGAGGACAGCTCGTCTGTCCATGACGATTGCTCTCAGCTACACTGGGCTGGTACCTCTTTGAGCTGGAGAAAGATTGATCACACCATATGCTCCACTGAGAATAAATGTACTCTCTTGAGAGAAGAACAGCCAAATTTACAAGTGGACGTCTACCAACCCTTCACCCCATCTCACTGGTGCCAAGTAGGATCTCACCTCTCCCTCCCACTCAGGGTCACATAAGGCTCATTGCAGCTGCCTACATTCAGCCCTCCATCAGGACTTACATGGCCTTGGCACTGTCATCTCTACTCTGTAGGGCTCCTAGAAAACACAGATATGTCAAGGGAGAGCTGTGCCCTTCTGGAGGGCAGTTGACACCCAACAGCACCCTCAGAGGAAAGAGAATAATATCCTGAAGATGGGGTATCCTGATGAGAGGTTCGGCTTACTCCCAGCCCCACACACTGCTGTCACCACAGCCCAAAATATTAACCTCATTAGGATACTTTTCCTCCATGCACACACCTGCATGACAGGACATTCAGCATCAGTGTCTGAGCTGCACCTGAATCCTCACCCCCCCCCCCACAGCCAAAAGAAGGGGAAGAACAAGGGCGGCAGGGTCAAGGGGGGAATATGTCAAAGTTCTCCTGGCAAGAGAGTCAGGACAGGGAGACACAGCCACACACTCCAGGATTTCTCCTCTTGGGTGGTTGGGCTGCTGGGAAGGACACTCAGGACTACGTCCTCGGGATATTCAGGGGCTGGGGTCTCTACTGTGTGGGAGAGGAGACCAGGGAGTTGCTCCAGGGAAGACATCTGCGCTGCAGGGGATGGCAGGGAGGTGCGGGAATCCCCCCTCCCGTCACCTTTCCTGTAGCAGCTCCCTCTCACTCCCTGCCCACGTCTCTGCTGCCTGCACTGTCTCTGCCGGGGGCTGTTTCTCTGTCCCCATGTCTCCTCCCTTTCAGTGCCCAGAGGCTGCATCCCACCTGCTGAGGGCTCAGCTCTGCCCTGCAGACACCTCCTGCAGCAGGGAATGGCCCAGGGGCATCTCTGGGTCTGCACGGGCCAAGGAGCGGCTCGGAGAAAATCTAACCAGAACCGGGGTCTCATTGCCTTCTCCAGAAAGGAGACGAAAATTCCCATCTCCCACTGCCCATCCCGCCCACCAAGAGTGGAAATCTCAAAGCCCAGATTCCTCTTCTTTCAGGTAAATGCTGCCTTGAAATGCTTCTTCAAAATGACCCTCTTTAAATGTCCTGGGGGTGAGCTGGAGCTGTGAGCAAACCTGACCCACGCAGCATCCTCTCCACTGCAGAAGGACCCTTCTGTGCCCAGACTGGGATCACTCCTTCCCTCCACAGCTTCTCCCCACACTACAAGCCACTCATTGCCCCAGCACACAGTTCCCTGGGACACGGGGACCCTACTCTGAAGGACAGCCCTGGGCACCCCTGGCTGCACACCCACCTTCACAGCCCTGCAGCCATCCCGGGGAGAAGGCAGCCGACAAGTCCTCTCCCTTTGTTGGTGTGGTAGGGATGCCCCGATCTTGAGCACATCCTTCTCAACACCAAGGGATCCTTGACAGCCTTCCTGACAGAAAATTAGACATGGGCTATGCCGGCTCCAGGAAGGTTGCTCCAAGGAGCTTGCTCCAGGAAGCCTCTCTGCATTATACTGCACCAGAGAGACACATCATGCCCTGTCCCTCTGCCCTGGCAGCAGGGAAGCCCCGCTCCACAAGTTCCCCTTCTCCTCTACACTAGAGCAACTGTGACAGTTGTACTTACAGATCCCACGGGCTGTGGGTTGTGCAGCTTCTGGATCCCTCCAGCAACTGCAGAGTCAATGCCCTGCAGCCAGACACTTACCCTGTCAAAGGCTGTGAAGGTTTCTCCCACAGTGAACAATCAGGATTCTTCCACTCACAACTACCTTTGACATCTCTCTCACTTCCCTTGTCTCCCCTCGGTGCCTGCAGGCAGTGCCCTCAGCCCTGCTGCGCTTGGCAGAGGAGCTGCTCCTGGGCAGAGCTGTCTCTCTGCCAGCGCTGCCCCATGGCCAGGAGCTCCCTCCATCCCAGGAGCCCGGTAGCAGAGGAACAGCCCAAGACGTCACTTTCTCTGTGCCCCCTGAGCTCCCTGGAGGTGTCCCTGTGCCTTGGTAGAACCTACTGGGAACGAGACTGAAGTAATAATGTGCGGTCTCTCTTGCGCCTCTGGAGAGACACTTCTTTCCAGCTGTGGCATTTCTCCTGTCATAGAGAGCAAAGAGCTTGTTCCTTCTGGTATGAGACAGGAAACCTGGACAGGGACAGATCTCCTTTGTCCCACTGAGCAAGGGGAGCCAGCTTTGTCAGTCGAGGCATCTCCTCCTTCGTTTGTAGACCTGGGTTGGAAGTGGACTCAGGTCTCACCTACAGCTTCCACAAAGCCACAGGAGATGGGATTCCTCTTGCCTCAGTTGAGGTGGGCACAAAATAGGCACCTGCTGCATGGGAGCTGCTAGTCTCAGCTCTCAAGGTGATTCCTGGAGATGGAAGCCAGCAGGGAGCTGTTCTGGCTCAAACACCTGGTGACATTCCAGGTGTCAGAGGGGGTCCAAAATACATGCAGGGAACTGCAAGATCTACTAGAACAGTTCATAGAGACAGGGCAGTATCTGGAGGCATCATCTTTGAGATTCGTGAAGAATTCCCTTGGCCAGCAGCAGGTGCTCACATTTAGGACAATTGAACTTCTCCCTTCATCCATCAAAGTGTCGCCTCCTGGTGGGAGATGAAGAACCTGCCATGGAGGGTAAGGATCTGTGCAGGGAAATGCAAGATCTACTAAAGCAGTTCATAGAGACAGGGCAGTACGTAAGGCATCGTCTTTGAGCCACCAGCAGATGCCCACCTTTAGGAAAAGGGAACCTTTCCCTGCTCCTTACATCCAGGGGAGCCTACTGCGGTAGTCAGGGGACCAGAGGTAGTCACTGCCGTTGCCGTCATCCATCTTCTCCATCAGCTCTCTGTACCAGATCACCACTGACTAATGGCAGATGTCTCATGGACATCCCTCCAGTGCCTAACCTAATTCAGGGCAGCTCCTCACTGGCCTTGGACAGGCCTGCAGCGCTACGGGAGATGCCAGGGCTCTCCAGAACAACTGCATGTGGCTGGTGGGGACAGCACGGGACCTAAGGGAAAGGCATGTACGTTCAGAGTGGGTGCAAGAAAGACACTCCAGGTGGCACGTCTGATAGAATCCGTTTCTGTTGGCAGCGACTGAATCCCACTGCTAGAGTGAGGTAGGGTCTCACCCACTTCCATCCAGTCAATGCAGAGCAGGTCATGGACAGGAAGCCCATCACACTGAGATCTGCACTCATTGGCCTACTCCCAAACTCTGCCGGCTCTTCTTAAAGCCATCCTTTAGTCACACACTTGATGATACAACCAAGGAACCATCAAGCTTGTTCAGTGTTCCTGGATGTCCTGGTTTGGGGTGAAGAGCCAATTTACTGGGCAGTGAGAGAGGCTTTTGCTTATGCTCGTTGCTGTGGCAACCAGCGTCACCTGACTTGGTTGTTTACCTCATGGAGAGTAAATTTTGAACCTACGGAACTTTACCAGCCACTACGGAACTCTACGGGCCCCTACGGAACCCTGCAGAACCCTCCGGAACCTTACAGAATCCCACAGACTCCTACAGACTCCTGCGGGCACTTACACAACCCTACAGGTCCCTACGGAAATCTACGGGACTCCACGGGCCCTAGGGAACCCTACAGATTTCGACGGAACCTTACGAGCCCCTCTGGAACCCTACAGAATACTCCAGGACCCAACAGCACTCTACAAGACCCTTAGCAACACAACGGAACCTCACTAAAACCCTATGGGCTCCTACAGAACACTGCAGGTGCCTACGGAACCCTACAGACCCCTACGGAATACTACCAGCCACTACGGAAACCTATGGCCCCTACGGAACTCTACGGAACCTGACAGAAACACTGTGGGCCCCTACAGGCCCTTGCGGGCACTTGCAGAACTCTGCAGGAACCCACGGAACTTTATGGAACCCTACCAGCCCCTACGGAAGCCTAAAGACCCTTGCAGGCAGTTACGGAACGGTACAGGGCCCTACGGAACTTTACCAGCCACTACGGAACTCTACGGGCCCCTAGGGAACCCTGCAGAACCCTCCGGAACCTTACAGAATCCCACAGACTCCTACAGACTCCTGCGGGCACTTACACAACCCTACAGGTCCCTACGGAAATCTACGGGACTCCACGGGCCCCTAGGGAACCCTACAGATCTTGACGGAACCCTACGAGCCCCTCTGGAACCCTACAGAATACTCCAGGACCCGACGGCACTCTACAAGACCCTTAGCGACACAACGGAACCTCACTAAAACCCTATGGGCTCCTACAGAACACTGCAGGCGCCTACGGAACCCTACAGGTCCATACAGAACCCCACAGGGCCCTACGGAACTTTACCAGCCACTACGGAACTCTACGGGCCCCTACGGAACCCTGCAGAACCCTCCGGAACCTTACAGAATCCCACAGACTCCTGCGGGCACTTACACAACCCTACAGGCCCTTACGGAACACTGCCAGCCCCTATGGAAGGAACCCTACGGGCCCCTACAGAACACTACTGGCTCCTGCGGTACTCTACAGGCCTCTAGGGAACCTACGAAGCTCTACGGAGCCCTGTGGATCCTTACGGAACAGTACGGGCCCCTTCAGACCTCTGCGGGCGCTTATGGAAACCTACAGGACCCTACGGAACTGTACGAGACTCTACAGGCCCCTACGGAACCGTACGAGACTCTACAGGTCCCTTGGGAACATCACCGGCCCCTACGGAACCCTACACAACCCTCCGGAAACATATGGCACCCTACAAGCTCCTACCAACCCCTGCGGGCACTTACACAGCCCTACAGGTCCCTACGGAAATCTACGGGACTCCACGGGCCCCTAGGGAACCCTACAGATTTCGACGGAACCTTACGAGCCCCTCTGGAACCCTACAGAATACTCCAGGACCCAACAGCACTCTACAAGACCCTTAGCAACACAACGGAACCTCACTAAAACCCTATGGGCTCCTACAGAACACTGCAGGTGCCTACGGAACCCTACAGACCCCTACGGAATACTACCAGCCACTACGGAAACCTATGGCCCCTACGGAACTCTACGGAACCTGACAGAAACACTGTGGGCCCCTACAGGCCCTTGCGGGCACTTGCAGAACTCTGCAGGAACCCACGGAACTTTATGGAACCCTACCAGCCCCTACGGAAGCCTAAAGACCCTTGCAGGCAGTTACGGAACGGTACAGGGCCCTACGGAACTTTACCAGCCACTACGGAACTCTACGGGCCCCTACGGAACCCTGCAGAACCCTCCGGAACCTTACAGAATCCCACAGACTCCTACAGACTCCTGCGGGCACTTACACAACCCTACAGGTCCCTACGGAAATCTACGGGACTCCACGGGCCCCTAGGGAACCCTACAGATCTTGACGGAACCCTACGAGCCCCTCTGGAACCCTACAGAATACTCCAGGACCCGACGGCACTCTACAAGACCCTTAGCGACACAACGGAACCTCACTAAAACCCTATGGGCTCCTACAGAACACTGCAGGCGCCTACGGAACCCTACAGACCGCTACGGAACCCTACAGACACCTGCTGGCACTTACAGAACCCTGCAGGCCCCTACGGAACCCTACAGGTCCATACAGAACCCCACAGGGCCCTACGGAACTTTACCAGCCACTACGGAACTCTACGGGCCCCTACGGAACCCTGCAGAACCCTCCGGAACCTTACAGAATCCCACAGACTCCTGCGGGCACTTACACAACCCTACAGGCCCTTACGGAACACTGCCAGCCCCTATGGAAGGAACCCTACGGGCCCCTACAGAACACTACTGGCTCCTGCGGTACTCTACAGGCCTCTAGGGAACCTACGAAGCTCTACGGAGCCCTGTGGATCCTTACGGAACAGTACGGGCCCCTTCAGACCTCTGCGGGCGCTTATGGAAACCTACAGGACCCTACGGAACCGTACGAGACTCTACAGGTCCCTTGGGAACATCATCGGCCCCTACGGAACCCTACACAACCCTCCGGAAACATATGGCACCCTACAAGCTCCTACCAACCCCTGCGGGCACTTACACAACCCTACAGGTCCCTACGGAAATCTACGGGACTCCACGGGCCCCTAGGGAACCCTACAGATTTCGACGGAACCTTACGAGCCCCTCTGGAAACCTACAGAATACTCCAGGACCCGACAGCACTCTACAAGACCCTTAGCAACACAACGGAACCTCACTAAAACCCTATGGGCTCCTACAGAACACTGCAGGTGCCTACGGAACCCTACAGACCCCTACGGAATACTACCAGCCACTACGGAAACCTATGGCCCCTACGGAACTCTACGGAACCTGACAGAAACACTGTGGGCCCCTACAGGCCCTTGCGGGCACTTGCAGAACTCTGCAGGAACCCACGGAACTTTATGGAACCCTACCAGCCCCTACGGAAGCCTAAAGACCCTTGCAGGCAGTTACGGAACGGTACAGGGCCCTACGGAACTTTACCAGCCACTACGGAACTCTACGGGCCCCTACGGAACCCTGCACAACCCTCCGGAACCTTACAGAATCCCACAGACTCCTACAGACTCCTGCGGGCACTTACACAACCCTACAGGTCCCTACGGAAATCTACGGGACTCCACGGGCCCCTAGGGAACCCTACAGATCTTGACGGAACCCTACGAGCCCCTCTGGAACCCTACAGAATACTCCAGGACCCGACGGCACTCTACAAGACCCTTAGCGACACAACGGAACCTCACTAAAACCCTATGGGCTCCTACAGAACACTGCAGGCGCCTACGGAACCCTACAGGTCCATACAGAACCCCACAGGGCCCTACGGAACTTTACCAGCCACTACGGAACTCTACGGGCCCCTACGGAACCCTGCAGAACCCTCCGGAACCTTACAGAATCCCACAGACTCCTGCGGGCACTTACACAACCCTACAGGCCCTTACGGAACACTGCCAGCCCCTATGGAAGGAACCCTACGGGCCCCTACAGAACACTACTGGCTCCTGCGGTACTCTACAGGCCTCTAGGGAACCTACGAAGCTCTACGGAGCCCTATGGATCCTTACGGAACAGTACGGGCCCCTTCAGACCTCTGCGGGCGCTTATGGAAACCTACAGGACCCTACGGAACTGTACGAGACTCTACAGGCCCCTACGGAACCGTACGAGACTCTACAGGTCCCTTGGGAACATCACCGGCCCCTACGGAACCCTACACAACCCTCCAGAAACATATGGCACCCTACAAGCTCCTACCAACCCCTGCGGGCACTTACACAGCCCTACAGGTCCCTACGGAAATCTACGGGACTCCACGGGCCCCTAGGGAACCCTACAGATTTCGACGGAACCTTACGAGCCCCTCTGGAACCCTACAGAATACTCCAGGACCCAACAGCACTCTACAAGACCCTTAGCAACACAACGGAACCTCACTAAAACCCCATGGGCTCCTACAGAACACTGCAGGTGCCTACGGAACCCTACAGACCCCTACGGAATACTACCAGCCACTACGGAAACCTATGGCCCCTACGGAACTCTACGGAACCTGACAGAAACACTGTGGGCCCCTACAGGCCCTTGCGGGCACTTGCAGAACTCTGCAGGAACCCACGGAACTTTATGGAACCCTACCAGCCCCTACGGAAGCCTAAAGACCCTTGCAGGCAGTTACGGAACGGTACAGGGCCCTACGGAACTTTACCAGCCACTACGGAACTCTACGGGCCCCTACGGAACCCTGCAGAACCCTCCGGAACCTTACAGAATCCCACAGACTCCTACAGACTCCTGCGGGCACTTACACAACCCTACAGGTCCCTACGGAAATCTACGGGACTCCACGGGCCCCTAGGGAACCCTACAGATCTTGACGGAACCCTACGAGCCCCTCTGGAACCCTACAGAATACTCCAGGACCCGACGGCACTCTACAAGACCCTTAGCGACACAACGGAACCTCACTAAAACCCTAAGGGCTCCTACAGAACACTGCAGGCGCCTACGGAACCCTACAGACCGCTACGGAACCCTACAGACACCTGCTGGCACTTACAGAACCCTGCAGGCCCCTACGGAACCCTACAGGTCCATACAGAACCCCACAGGGCCCTACGGAACTTTACCAGCCACTACGGAACTCTACGGGCCCCTACGGAACCCTGCAGAACCCTCCGGAACCTTACAGAATCCCACAGACTCCTGCGGGCACTTACACAACCCTACAGGCCCTTACGGAACACTGCCAGCCCCTATGGAAGGAACCCTACGGGCCCCTACAGAACACTACTGGCTCCTGCGGTACTCTACAGGCCTCTAGGGAACCTACGAAGCTCTACGGAGCCCTATGGATCCTTACGGAACAGTACGGGCCCCTTCAGACCTCTGCGGGCGCTTATGGAAACCTACAGGACCCTACGGAACTGTACGAGACTCTACAGGCCCCTACGGAACCGTACGAGACTCTACAGGTCCCTAGGGAACACCACAGGCCCCTACGGAACCCTACACAACCCTCCGGAAACATATGGCACCCTACAAGCTCCTACCAACCCCTGCGGGCACTTACACAGCCCTACAGGTCCCTACGGAAATCTACGGGACTCCACGGGCCCCTAGGGAACCCTACAGATTTCGACGGAACCTTACGAGCCCCTCTGGAACCCTACAGAATACTCCAGGACCCAACAGCACTCTACAAGACCCTTAGCAACACAACGGAACCTCACTAAAACCCTATGGGCTCCTACAGAACACTGCAGGTGCCTACGGAACCCTACAGACCCCTACGGAATACTACCAGCCACTACAGAAACCTATGGCCCCTACGGAACTCTACGGAACCTGACAGAAACACTGTGGGCCCCTACAGGCCCTTGCGGGCACTTGCAGAACTCTGCAGGAACCCACGGAACTTTATGGAACCCTACCAGCCCCTACGGAAGCCTAAAGACCCTTGCAGGCAGTTACGGAACGGTACAGGGCCCTACGGAACTTTACCAGCCACTACGGAACTCTACGGGCCCCTACGGAACCCTGCAGAACCCTCCGGAACCTTACAGAATCCCACAGACTCCTGCGGGCACTTACACAACCCTACAGGCCCTTACGGAACACTGCCAGCCCCTATGGAAGGAACCCTACGGGCCCCTACAGAACACTACTGGCTCCTGCGGTACTCTACAGGCCTCTAGGGAACCTACGAAGCTCTACGAAACCCTATGGATCCTTACGGAACAGTACGGGCCCCTTCAGACCTCTGCGGGCGCTTATGGAAACCTACAGGACCCTACGGAACCGTACGAGACTCTACAGGTCCCTTGGGAACATCATCGGCCCCTACGGAACCCTACACAACCCTCCGGAAACATATGGCACCCTACAAGCTCCTACCAACCCCTGCGGGCACTTACACAACCCTACAGGTCCCTACGGAAATCTACGGGACTCCACGGGCCCTAGGGAACCCTACAGATTTCGACGGAACCTTACGAGCCCCTCTGGAACCCTACAGAATACTCCAGGACCCGACAGCACTCTACAAGACCCTTAGCAACACAACGGAACCTCACTAAAACCCTATGGGCTCCTACAGAACACTGCAGGTGCCTACGGAACCCTACAGACCCCTACGGAATACTACCAGCCACTACGGAAACCTATGGCCCCTACGGAACTCTACGGAACCTGACAGAAACACTGTGGGCCCCTACAGGCCCTTGCGGGCACTTGCAGAACTCTGCAGGAACCCACGGAACTTTATGGAACCCTACCAGCCCCTACGGAAGCCTAAAGACCCTTGCAGGCAGTTACGGAACGGTACAGGGCCCTACGGAACTTTACCAGCCACTACGGAACTCTACGGGCCCCTAGGGAACCCTGCAGAACCCTCCGGAACCTTACAGAATCCCACAGACTCCTACAGACTCCTGCGGGCACTTACACAACCCTACAGGTCCTTACGGAAATCTACGGGACTCCACGGGCCCCTAGGGAACCCTACAGATCTTGACGGAACCCTACGAGCCCCTCTGGAACCCTACAGAATACTCCAGGACCCGACGGCACTCTACAAGACCCTTAGCGACACAACGGAACCTCACTAAAACCCTATGGGCTCCTACAGAACACTGCAGGCGCCTACGGAACCCTACAGACCGCTACGGAACCCTACAGACACCTGCTGGCACTTACAGAACCCTGCAGGCCCCTACGGAACCCTACAGGTCCATACAGAACCCCACAGGGCCCTACGGAACTTTACCAGCCACTACGGAACTCTACGGGCCCCTACGGAACCCTGCAGAACCCTCCGGAACCTTACAGAATCCCACAGACTCCTGCGGGCACTTACACAACCCTACAGGCCCTTACGGAACACTGCCAGCCCCTATGGAAGGAACCCTACGGGCCCCTACAGAACACTACTGGCTCCTGCGGTACTCTACAGGCCTCTAGGGAACCTACGAAGCTCTACGGAGCCCTATGGATCCTTACGGAACAGTACGGGCCCCTTCAGACCTCTGCGGGCGCTTATGGAAACCTACAGGACCCTACGGAACTGTACGAGACTCTACAGGCCCCTACGGAACCGTACGAGACTCTACAGGTCCCTTGGGAACATCACCGGCCCCTACGGAACCCTACACAACCCTCCGGAAACATATGGCACCCTACAAGCTCCTACCAACCCCTGCGGGCACTTACACAGCCCTACAGGTCCCTACGGAAATCTACGGGACTCCACGGGCCCCTAGGGAACCCTACAGATTTCGACGGAACCTTACGAGCCCCTCTGGAACCCTACAGAATACTCCAGGACCCAACAGCACTCTACAAGACCCTTAGCAACACAACGGAACCTCACTAAAACCCCATGGGCTCCTACAGAACACTGCAGGTGCCTACGGAACCCTACAGACCCCTACGGAATACTACCAGCCACTACGGAAACCTATGGCCCCTACGGAACTCTACGGAACCTGACAGAAACACTGTGGGCCCCTACAGGCCCTTGCGGGCACTTGCAGAACTCTGCAGGAACCCACGGAACTTTATGGAACCCTACCAGCCCCTACGGAAGCCTAAAGACCCTTGCAGGCAGTTACGGAACGGTACAGGGCCCTACGGAACTTTACCAGCCACTACGGAACTCTACGGGCCCCTAGGGAACCCTGCAGAACCCTCCGGAACCTTACAGAATCCCACAGACTCCTACAGACTCCTGCGGGCACTTACACAACCCTACAGGTCCCTACGGAAATCTACGGGACTCCACGGGCCCCTAGGGAACCCTACAGATCTTGACGGAACCCTACGAGCCCCTCTGGAACCCTACAGAATACTCCAGGACCCGACGGCACTCTACAAGACCCTTAGCGACACAACGGAACCTCACTAAAACCCTAAGGGCTCCTACAGAACACTGCAGGCGCCTACGGAACCCTACAGACCGCTACGGAACCCTACAGACACCTGCTGGCACTTACAGAACCCTGCAGGCCCCTACGGAACCCTACAGGTCCATACAGAACCCCACAGGGCCCTACGGAACTTTACCAGCCACTACGGAACTCTACGGGCCCCTACGGAACCCTGCAGAACCCTCCGGAACCTTACAGAATCCCACAGACTCCTGCGGGCACTTACACAACCCTACAGGCCCTTACGGAACACTGCCAGCCCCTATGGAAGGAACCCTACGGGCCCCTACAGAACACTACTGGCTCCTGCGGTACTCTACAGGCCTCTAGGGAACCTACGAAGCTCTACGGAGCCCTATGGATCCTTACGGAACAGTACGGGCCCCTTCAGACCTCTGCGGGCGCTTATGGAAACCTACAGGACCCTACGGAACTGTACGAGACTCTACAGGCCCCTACGGAACCGTACGAGACTCTACAGGTCCCTAGGGAACACCACAGGCCCCTACGGAACCCTACACAACCCTCCGGAAACATATGGCACCCTACAAGCTCCTACCAACCCCTGCGGGCACTTACACAGCCCTACAGGTCCCTACGGAAATCTACGGGACTCCACGGGCCCCTAGGGAACCCTACAGATTTCGACGGAACCTTACGAGCCCCTCTGGAACCCTACAGAATACTCCAGGACCCAACAGCACTCTACAAGACCCTTAGCAACACAACGGAACCTCACTAAAACCCTATGGGCTCCTACAGAACACTGCAGGTGCCTACGGAACCCTACAGACCCCTACGGAATACTACCAGCCACTACAGAAACCTATGGCCCCTACGGAACTCTACGGAACCTGACAGAAACACTGTGGGCCCCTACAGGCCCTTGCGGGCACTTGCAGAACTCTGCAGGAACCCACGGAACTTTATGGAACCCTACCAGCCCCTACGGAAGCCTAAAGACCCTTGCAGGCAGTTACGGAACGGTACAGGGCCCTACGGAACTTTACCAGCCACTACGGAACTCTACGGGCCCCTACGGAACCCTGCAGAACCCTCCGGAACCTTACAGAATCCCACAGACTCCTACAGACTCCTGCGGGCACTTACACAACCCTACAGGTCCCTACGGAAATCTACGGGACTCCACGGGCCCCTCTGGAACCCTACAGAATACTCCAGGACCCGACGGCACTCTACAAGACCCTTAGCGACACAACGGAACCTCACTAAAACCCTAAGGGCTCCTACAGAACACTGCAGGCGCCTACGGAACCCTACAGACCGCTACGGAACCCTACAGACACCTGCTGGCACTTACAGAACCCTGCAGGCCCCTACGGAACCCTACAGGTCCATACAGAACCCCACAGGGCCCTACGGAACTTTACCAGCCACTACGGAACTCTACGGGCCCCTACGGAACCCTGCAGAACCCTCCGGAACCTTACAGAATCCCACAGACTCCTGCGGGCACTTACACAACCCTACAGGCCCTTACGGAACACTGCCAGCCCCTATGGAAGGAACCCTACGGGCCCCTACAGAACACTACTGGCTCCTGCGGTACTCTACAGGCCTCTAGGGAACCTACGAAGCTCTACGGAGCCCTATGGATCCTTACGGAACAGTACGGGCCCCTTCAGACCTCTGCGGGCGCTTATGGAAACCTACAGGACCCTACGGAACTGTACGAGACTCTACAGGCCCCTACGGAACCGTACGAGACTCTACAGGTCCCTAGGGAACACCACAGGCCCCTACGGAACCCTACACAACCCTCCGGAAACATATGGCACCCTACAAGCTCCTACCAACCCCTGCGGGCACTTACACAGCCCTACAGGTCCCTACGGAAATCTACGGGACTCCACGGGCCCCTAGGGAACCCTACAGATTTCGACGGAACCTTACGAGCCCCTCTGGAACCCTACAGAATACTCCAGGACCCAACAGCACTCTACAAGACCCTTAGCAACACAACGGAACCTCACTAAAACCCTATGGGCTCCTACAGAACACTGCAGGTGCCTACGGAACCCTACAGACCCCTACGGAATACTACCAGCCACTACAGAAACCTATGGCCCCTACGGAACTCTACGGAACCTGACAGAAACACTGTGGGCCCCTACAGGCCCTTGCGGGCACTTGCAGAACTCTGCAGGAACCCACGGAACTTTATGGAACCCTACCAGCCCCTACGGAAGCCTAAAGACCCTTGCAGGCAGTTACGGAACGGTACAGGGCCCTACGGAACTTTACCAGCCACTACGGAACTCTACGGGCCCCTACGGAACCCTGCAGAACCCTCCGGAACCTTACAGAATCCCACAGACTCCTGCGGGCACTTACACAACCCTACAGGCCCTTACGGAACACTGCCAGCCCCTATGGAAGGAACCCTACGGGCCCCTACAGAACACTACTGGCTCCTGCGGTACTCTACAGGCCTCTAGGGAACCTACGAAGCTCTACGGAACCCTATGGATCCTTACGGAACAGTACGGGCCCCTTCAGACCTCTGCGGGCGCTTATGGAAACCTACAGGACCCTACGGAACCGTACGAGACTCTACAGGTCCCTTGGGAACATCATCGGCCCCTACGGAACCCTACACAACCCTCCGGAAACATATGGCACCCTACAAGCTCCTACCAACCCCTGCGGGCACTTACACAACCCTACAGGTCCCTACGGAAATCTACGGGACTCCACGGGCCCTAGGGAACCCTACAGATTTCGACGGAACCTTACGAGCCCCTCTGGAACCCTACAGAATACTCCAGGACCCGACAGCACTCTACAAGACCCTTAGCAACACAACGGAACCTCACTAAAACCCTATGGGCTCCTACAGAACACTGCAGGTGCCTACGGAACCCTACAGACCCCTACGGAATACTACCAGCCACTACGGAAACCTATGGCCCCTACGGAACTCTACGGAACCTGACAGAAACACTGTGGGCCCCTACAGGCCCTTGCGGGCACTTGCAGAACTCTGCAGGAACCCACGGAACTTTATGGAACCCTACCAGCCCCTACGGAAGCCTAAAGACCCTTGCAGGCAGTTACGGAACGGTACAGGGCCCTACGGAACTTTACCAGCCACTACGGAACTCTACGGGCCCCTAGGGAACCCTGCAGAACCCTCCGGAACCTTACAGAATCCCACAGACTCCTACAGACTCCTGCGGGCACTTACACAACCCTACAGGTCCTTACGGAAATCTACGGGACTCCACGGGCCCCTAGGGAACCCTACAGATCTTGACGGAACCCTACGAGCCCCTCTGGAACCCTACAGAATACTCCAGGACCCGACGGCACTCTACAAGACCCTTAGCGACACAACGGAACCTCACTAAAACCCTATGGGCTCCTACAGAACACTGCAGGCGCCTACGGAACCCTACAGACCGCTACGGAACCCTACAGACACCTGCTGGCACTTACAGAACCCTGCAGGCCCCTACGGAACCCTACAGGTCCATACAGAACCCCACAGGGCCCTACGGAACTTTACCAGCCACTACGGAACTCTACGGGCCCCTACGGAACCCTGCAGAACCCTCCGGAACCTTACAGAATCCCACAGACTCCTGCGGGCACTTACACAACCCTACAGGCCCTTACGGAACACTGCCAGCCCCTATGGAAGGAACCCTACGGGCCCCTACAGAACACTACTGGCTCCTGCGGTACTCTACAGGCCTCTAGGGAACCTACGAAGCTCTACGGAGCCCTATGGATCCTTACGGAACAGTACGGGCCCCTTCAGACCTCTGCGGGCGCTTATGGAAACCTACAGGACCCTACGGAACTGTACGAGACTCTACAGGCCCCTACGGAACCGTACGAGACTCTACAGGTCCCTAGGGAACACCACAGGCCCCTACGGAACCCTACACAACCCTCCGGAAACATATGGCACCCTACAAGCTCCTACCAACCC
This sequence comes from Numenius arquata, assembly GCF_964106895.1. NCBI lineage: Eukaryota > Metazoa > Chordata > Aves > Charadriiformes > Scolopacidae > Numenius > Numenius arquata. Next base: position 108,704 of record NW_027415602.1, read on the forward strand.
CTGCGGGCACTTACACAGCCCTACAGGTCCCTACGGAAATCTACGGGACTCCACGGGCCCCTAGGGAACCCTACAGATTTCGACGGAACCTTACGAGCCCCTCTGGAACCCTACAGAATACTCCAGGACCCAACAGCACTCTACAAGACCCTTAGCAACACAACGGAACCTCACTAAAACCCTATGGGCTCCTACAGAACACTGCAGGTGCCTACGGAACCCTACAGACCCCTACGGAATACTACCAGCCACTACAGAAACCTATGGCCCCTACGGAACTCTACGGAACCTGACAGAAACACTGTGGGCCCCTACAGGCCCTTGCGGGCACTTGCAGAACTCTGCAGGAACCCACGGAACTTTATGGAACCCTACCAGCCCCTACGGAAGCCTAAAGACCCTTGCAGGCAGTTACGGAACGGTACAGGGCCCTACGGAACTTTACCAGCCACTACGGAACTCTACGGGCCCCTACGGAACCCTGCAGAACCCTCCGGAACCTTACAGAATCCCACAGACTCCTGCGGGCACTTACACAACCCTACAGGCCCTTACGGAACACTGCCAGCCCCTATGGAAGGAACCCTACGGGCCCCTACAGAACACTACTGGCTCCTGCGGTACTCTACAGGCCTCTAGGGAACCTACGAAGCTCTACGGAACCCTATGGATCCTTACGGAACAGTACGGGCCCCTTCAGACCTCTGCGGGCGCTTATGGAAACCTACAGGACCCTACGGAACCGTACGAGACTCTACAGGTCCCTTGGGAACATCATCGGCCCCTACGGAACCCTACACAACCCTCCGGAAACATATGGCACCCTACAAGCTCCTACCAACCCCTGCGGGCACTTACACAACCCTACAGGTCCCTACGGAAATCTACGGGACTCCACGGGCCCTAGGGAACCCTACAGATTTCGACGGAACCTTACGAGCCCCTCTGGAACCCTACAGAATACTCCAGGACCCGACAGCACTCTACAAGACCCTTAGCAACACAACGGAACCTCACTAAAACCCTATGGGCTCCTACAGAACACTGCAGGTGCCTACGGAACCCTACAGACCCCTACGGAATACTACCAGCCACTACGGAAACCTATGGCCCCTACGGAACTCTACGGAACCTGACAGAAACACTGTGGGCCCCTACAGGCCCTTGCGGGCACTTGCAGAACTCTGCAGGAACCCACGGAACTTTATGGAACCCTACCAGCCCCTACGGAAGCCTAAAGACCCTTGCAGGCAGTTACGGAACGGTACAGGGCCCTACGGAACTTTACCAGCCACTACGGAACTCTACGGGCCCCTAGGGAACCCTGCAGAACCCTCCGGAACCTTACAGAATCCCACAGACTCCTACAGACTCCTGCGGGCACTTACACAACCCTACAGGTCCTTACGGAAATCTACGGGACTCCACGGGCCCCTAGGGAACCCTACAGATCTTGACGGAACCCTACGAGCCCCTCTGGAACCCTACAGAATACTCCAGGACCCGACGGCACTCTACAAGACCCTTAGCGACACAACGGAACCTCACTAAAACCCTATGGGCTCCTACAGAACACTGCAGGCGCCTACGGAACCCTACAGACCGCTACGGAACCCTACAGACACCTGCTGGCACTTACAGAACCCTGCAGGCCCCTACGGAACCCTACAGGTCCATACAGAACCCCACAGGGCCCTACGGAACTTTACCAGCCACTACGGAACTCTACGGGCCCCTACGGAACCCTGCAGAACCCTCCGGAACCTTACAGAATCCCACAGACTCCTGCGGGCACTTACACAACCCTACAGGCCCTTACGGAACACTGCCAGCCCCTATGGAAGGAACCCTACGGGCCCCTACAGAACACTACTGGCTCCTGCGGTACTCTACAGGCCTCTAGGGAACCTACGAAGCTCTACGGAGCCCTATGGATCCTTACGGAACAGTACGGGCCCCTTCAGACCTCTGCGGGCGCTTATGGAAACCTACAGGACCCTACGGAACTGTACGAGACTCTACAGGCCCCTACGGAACCGTACGAGACTCTACAGGTCCCTTGGGAACATCACCGGCCCCTACGGAACCCTACACAACCCTCCGGAAACATATGGCACCCTACAAGCTCCTACCAACCCCTGCGGGCACTTACACAGCCCTACAGGTCCCTACGGAAATCTACGGGACTCCACGGGCCCCTAGGGAACCCTACAGATTTCGACGGAACCTTACGAGCCCCTCTGGAACCCTACAGAATACTCCAGGACCCAACAGCACTCTACAAGACCCTTAGCAACACAACGGAACCTCACTAAAACCCCATGGGCTCCTACAGAACACTGCAGGTGCCTACGGAACCCTACAGACCCCTACGGAATACTACCAGCCACTACGGAAACCTATGGCCCCTACGGAACTCTACGGAACCTGACAGAAACACTGTGGGCCCCTACAGGCCCTTGCGGGCACTTGCAGAACTCTGCAGGAACCCACGGAACTTTATGGAACCCTACCAGCCCCTACGGAAGCCTAAAGACCCTTGCAGGCAGTTACGGAACGGTACAGGGCCCTACGGAACTTTACCAGCCACTACGGAACTCTACGGGCCCCTACGGAACCCTGCAGAACCCTCCGGAACCTTACAGAATCCCACAGACTCCTACAGACTCCTGCGGGCACTTACACAACCCTACAGGTCCCTACGGAAATCTACGGGACTCCACGGGCCCCTAGGGAACCCTACAGATCTTGACGGAACCCTACGAGCCCCTCTGGAACCCTACAGAATACTCCAGGACCCGACGGCACTCTACAAGACCCTTAGCGACACAACGGAACCTCACTAAAACCCTAAGGGCTCCTACAGAACACTGCAGGCGCCTACGGAACCCTACAGACCGCTACGGAACCCTACAGACACCTGCTGGCACTTACAGAACCCTGCAGGCCCCTACGGAACCCTACAGGTCCATACAGAACCCCACAGGGCCCTACGGAACTTTACCAGCCACTACGGAACTCTACGGGCCCCTACGGAACCCTGCAGAACCCTCCGGAACCTTACAGAATCCCACAGACTCCTGCGGGCACTTACACAACCCTACAGGCCCTTACGGAACACTGCCAGCCCCTATGGAAGGAACCCTACGGGCCCCTACAGAACACTACTGGCTCCTGCGGTACTCTACAGGCCTCTAGGGAACCTACGAAGCTCTACGGAGCCCTATGGATCCTTACGGAACAGTACGGGCCCCTTCAGACCTCTGCGGGCGCTTATGGAAACCTACAGGACCCTACGGAACTGTACGAGACTCTACAGGCCCCTACGGAACCGTACGAGACTCTACAGGTCCCTTGGGAACATCACCGGCCCCTACGGAACCCTACACAACCCTCCGGAAACATATGGCACCCTACAAGCTCCTACCAACCCCTGCGGGCACTTACACAGCCCTACAGGTCCCTACGGAAATCTACGGGACTCCACGGGCCCCTAGGGAACCCTACAGATTTCGACGGAACCTTACGAGCCCCTCTGGAACCCTACAGAATACTCCAGGACCCAACAGCACTCTACAAGACCCTTAGCAACACAACGGAACCTCACTAAAACCCCATGGGCTCCTACAGAACACTGCAGGTGCCTACGGAACCCTACAGACCCCTACGGAATACTACCAGCCACTACGGAAACCTATGGCCCCTACGGAACTCTACGGAACCTGACAGAAACACTGTGGGCCCCTACAGGCCCTTGCGGGCACTTGCAGAACTCTGCAGGAACCCACGGAACTTTATGGAACCCTACCAGCCCCTACGGAAGCCTAAAGACCCTTGCAGGCAGTTACGGAACGGTACAGGGCCCTACGGAACTTTACCAGCCACTACGGAACTCTACGGGCCCCTACGGAACCCTGCAGAACCCTCCGGAACCTTACAGAATCCCACAGACTCCTACAGACTCCTGCGGGCACTTACACAACCCTACAGGTCCCTACGGAAATCTACGGGACTCCACGGGCCCCTCTGGAACCCTACAGAATACTCCAGGACCCGACGGCACTCTACAAGACCCTTAGCGACACAACGGAACCTCACTAAAACCCTAAGGGCTCCTACAGAACACTGCAGGCGCCTACGGAACCCTACAGACCGCTACGGAACCCTACAGACACCTGCTGGCACTTACAGAACCCTGCAGGCCCCTACGGAACCCTACAGGTCCATACAGAACCCCACAGGGCCCTACGGAACTTTACCAGCCACTACGGAACTCTACGGGCCCCTACGGAACCCTGCAGAACCCTCCGGAACCTTACAGAATCCCACAGACTCCTGCGGGCACTTACACAACCCTACAGGCCCTTACGGAACACTGCCAGCCCCTATGGAAGGAACCCTACGGGCCCCTACAGAACACTACTGGCTCCTGCGGTACTCTACAGGCCTCTAGGGAACCTACGAAGCTCTACGGAGCCCTATGGATCCTTACGGAACAGTACGGGCCCCTTCAGACCTCTGCGGGCGCTTATGGAAACCTACAGGACCCTACGGAACTGTACGAGACTCTACAGGCCCCTACGGAACCGTACGAGACTCTACAGGTCCCTAGGGAACACCACAGGCCCCTACGGAACCCTACACAACCCTCCGGAAACATATGGCACCCTACAAGCTCCTACCAACCCCTGCGGGCACTTACACAGCCCTACAGGTCCCTACGGAAATCTACGGGACTCCACGGGCCCCTAGGGAACCCTACAGATTTCGACGGAACCTTACGAGCCCCTCTGGAACCCTACAGAATACTCCAGGACCCAACAGCACTCTACAAGACCCTTAGCAACACAACGGAACCTCACTAAAACCCTATGGGCTCCTACAGAACACTGCAGGTGCCTACGGAACCCTACAGACCCCTACGGAATACTACCAGCCACTACAGAAACCTATGGCCCCTACGGAACTCTACGGAACCTGACAGAAACACTGTGGGCCCCTACAGGCCCTTGCGGGCACTTGCAGAACTCTGCAGGAACCCACGGAACTTTATGGAACCCTACCAGCCCCTACGGAAGCCTAAAGACCCTTGCAGGCAGTTACGGAACGGTACAGGGCCCTACGGAACTTTACCAGCCACTACGGAACTCTACGGGCCCCTACGGAACCCTGCAGAACCCTCCGGAACCTTACAGAATCCCACAGACTCCTGCGGGCACTTACACAACCCTACAGGCCCTTACGGAACACTGCCAGCCCCTATGGAAGGAACCCTACGGGCCCCTACAGAACACTACTGGCTCCTGCGGTACTCTACAGGCCTCTAGGGAACCTACGAAGCTCTACGGAACCCTATGGATCCTTACGGAACAGTACGGGCCCCTTCAGACCTCTGCGGGCGCTTATGGAAACCTACAGGACCCTACGGAACCGTACGAGACTCTACAGGTCCCTTGGGAACATCATCGGCCCCTACGGAACCCTACACAACCCTCCGGAAACATATGGCACCCTACAAGCTCCTACCAACCCCTGTGGGCACTTACACAACCCTACAGGTCCCTACGGAAATCTACGGGACTCCACGGGCCCTAGGGAACCCTACAGATTTCGACGGAACCTTACGAGCCCCTCTGGAACCCTACAGAATACTCCAGGACCCGACAGCACTCTACAAGACCCTTAGCAACACAACGGAACCTCACTAAAACCCTATGGGCTCCTACAGAACACTGCAGGTGCCTACGGAACCCTACAGACCCCTACGGAATACTACCAGCCACTAGGGAAACCTATGGCCCCTACGGAACTCTACGGAACCTGACAGAAACACTGTGGGCCCCTACAGGCCCTTGCGGGCACTTGCAGAACTCTGCAGGAACCCACGGAACTTTATGGAACCCTACCAGCCCCTACGGAAGCCTAAAGACCCTTGCAGGCAGTTACGGAACGGTACAGGGCCCTACGGAACTTTACCAGCCACTACGGAACTCTACGGGCCCCTACGGAACCCTGCAGAACCCTCCGGAACCTTACAGAATCCCACAGACTCCTACAGACTCCTGCGGGCACTTACACAACCCTACAGGTCCCTACGGAAATCTACGGGACTCCACGGGCCCCTAGGGAACCCTACAGATCTTGACGGAACCCTACGAGCCCCTCTGGAACCCTACAGAATACTCCAGGACCCGACGGCACTCTACAAGACCCTTAGCGACACAACGGAACCTCACTAAAACCCTAAGGGCTCCTACAGAACACTGCAGGCGCCTACGGAACCCTACAGACCGCTACGGAACCCTACAGACACCTGCTGGCACTTACAGAACCCTGCAGGCCCCTACGGAACCCTACAGGTCCATACAGAACCCCACAGGGCCCTACGGAACTTTACCAGCCACTACGGAACTCTACGGGCCCCTACGGAACCCTGCAGAACCCTCCGGAACCTTACAGAATCCCACAGACTCCTGCGGGCACTTACACAACCCTACAGGCCCTTACGGAACACTGCCAGCCCCTATGGAAGGAACCCTACGGGCCCCTACAGAACACTACTGGCTCCTGCGGTACTCTACAGGCCTCTAGGGAACCTACGAAGCTCTACGGAGCCCTATGGATCCTTACGGAACAGTACGGGCCCCTTCAGACCTCTGCGGGCGCTTATGGAAACCTACAGGACCCTACGGAACTGTACGAGACTCTACAGGCCCCTACGGAACCGTACGAGACTCTACAGGTCCCTAGGGAACACCACAGGCCCCTACGGAACCCTACACAACCCTCCGGAAACATATGGCACCCTACAAGCTCCTACCAACCCCTGCGGGCACTTACACAGCCCTACAGGTCCCTACGGAAATCTACGGGACTCCACGGGCCCCTAGGGAACCCTACAGATTTCGACGGAACCTTACGAGCCCCTCTGGAACCCTACAGAATACTCCAGGACCCAACAGCACTCTACAAGACCCTTAGCAACACAACGGAACCTCACTAAAACCCTATGGGCTCCTACAGAACACTGCAGGTGCCTACGGAACCCTACAGACCCCTACGGAATACTACCAGCCACTACAGAAACCTATGGCCCCTACGGAACTCTACGGAACCTGACAGAAACACTGTGGGCCCCTACAGGCCCTTGCGGGCACTTGCAGAACTCTGCAGGAACCCACGGAACTTTATGGAACCCTACCAGCCCCTACGGAAGCCTAAAGACCCTTGCAGGCAGTTACGGAACGGTACAGGGCCCTACGGAACTTTACCAGCCACTACGGAACTCTACGGGCCCCTACGGAACCCTGCAGAACCCTCCGGAACCTTACAGAATCCCACAGACTCCTGCGGGCACTTACACAACCCTACAGGCCCTTACGGAACACTGCCAGCCCCTATGGAAGGAACCCTACGGGCCCCTACAGAACACTACTGGCTCCTGCGGTACTCTACAGGCCTCTAGGGAACCTACGAAGCTCTACGGAACCCTATGGATCCTTACGGAACAGTACGGGCCCCTTCAGACCTCTGCGGGCGCTTATGGAAACCTACAGGACCCTACGGAACCGTACGAGACTCTACAGGTCCCTTGGGAACATCATCGGCCCCTACGGAACCCTACACAACCCTCCGGAAACATATGGCACCCTACAAGCTCCTACCAACCCCTGCGGGCACTTACACAACCCTACAGGTCCCTACGGAAATCTACGGGACTCCACGGGCCCCTAGGGAACCCTACAGATTTCGACGGAACCTTACGAGCCCCTCTGGAACCCTACAGAATACCCCAGGACCCGACAGCACTCTACAAGACCCTTAGCAACACAACGGAACCTCACTAAAACCCTATGGGCTCCTACAGAACACTGCAGGTGCCTACGGAACCCTACAGACCCCTACGGAATACTACCAGCCACTACCGAAACCTATGGCCCCTACGGAACTCTACGGAACCTGACAGAAACACTGTGGGCCCCTACAGAACACTGCAGGTGCCTACGGAACCCTACAGACCCCTACGGAATACTACCAGCCACTACGGAAACCTATGGCCCCTACGGAACTCTACGGAACCTGACAGAAACACTGTGGGCCCCTACAGGCCCTTGCGGGCACTTGCAGAACTCTGCAGGAACCCACGGAACTTTATGGAACCCTACCAGCCCCTACGGAAGCCTAAAGACCCTTGCAGGCAGTTACGGAACGGTACAGGGCCCTACGGAACTTTACCAGCCACTACGGAACTCTACGGGCCCCTAGGGAACCCTGCAGAACCCTCCGGAACCTTACAGAATCCCACAGACTCCTACAGACTCCTGCGGGCACTTACACAACCCTACAGGTCCCTACGGAAATCTACGGGACTCCACGGGCCCCTAGGGAACCCTACAGATCTTGACGGAACCCTACGAGCCCCTCTGGAACCCTACAGAATACTCCAGGACCCGACGGCACTCTACAAGACCCTTAGCGACACAACGGAACCTCACTAAAACCCTAAGGGCTCCTACAGAACACTGCAGGCGCCTACGGAACCCTACAGACCGCTACGGAACCCTACAGACACCTGCTGGCACTTACAGAACCCTGCAGGCCCCTACGGAACCCTACAGGTCCATACAGAACCCCACAGGGCCCTACGGAACTTTACCAGCCACTACGGAACTCTACGGGCCCCTACGGAACCCTGCAGAACCCTCCGGAACCTTACAGAATCCCACAGACTCCTGCGGGCACTTACACAACCCTACAGGCCCTTACGGAACACTGCCAGCCCCTATGGAAGGAACCCTACGGGCCCCTACAGAACACTACTGGCTCCTGCGGTACTCTACAGGCCTCTAGGGAACCTACGAAGCTCTACGGAGCCCTGTGGATCCTTACGGAACAGTACGGGCCCCTTCAGACCTCTGCGGGCGCTTATGGAAACCTACAGGACCCTACGGAACCGTACGAGACTCTACAGGCCCCTACGGAACCGTACGAGACTCTACAGGTCCCTTGGGAACATCACCGGCCCCTACGGAACCCTACACAACCCTCCGGAAACATATGGCACCCTACAAGCTCCTACCAACCCCTGCGGGCACTTACACAACCCTACAGGTCCCTACGGAAATCTACGGGACTCCACGGGCCCCTAGGGAACCCTACAGATTTCGACGGAACCTTACGAGCCCCTCTGGAACCCTACAGAATACCCCAGGACCCGACAGCACTCTACAAGACCCTTAGCAACACAACGGAACCTCACTAAAACCCTATGGGCTCCTACAGAACACTGCAGGTGCCTACGGAACCCTACAGACCCCTACGGAATACTACCAGCCACTACGGAAACCTATGGCCCCTACGGAACTCTACGGAACCTGACAGAAACACTGTGGGCCCCTACAGGCCCTTGCGGGCACTTGCAGAACTCTGCAGGAACCCACGGAACTTTATGGAACCCTACCAGCCCCTACGGAAGCCTAAAGACCCTTGCAGGCAGTTACGGAACGGTACAGGGCCCTACGGAACTTTACCAGCCACTACGGAACTCTACGGGCCCCTATGGAACCCTGCAGAACCCTCCGGAACCTTACAGAATCCCACAGACTCCTGCGGGCACTTACACAACCCTACAGGCCCTTACGGAACACTGCCAGCCCCTATGGAAGGAACCCTACGGGCCCCTACAGAACACTACTGGCTCCTGCGGTACTCTACAGGCCTCTAGGGAACCTACGAAGCTCTACGGAGCCCTATGGATCCTTACGGGACAGTACGGGCCCCTTCAGACCTCTGCGGGCGCTTATGGAAACCTACAGGACCCTACGGAACTGTACGAGACTCTACAGGCCCCTACGGAACCGTACGAGACTCTACAGGTCCCTTGGGAACATCACCGGCCCCTACGGAACCCTACACAACCCTCCGGAAACATATGGCACCCTACAAGCTCCTACCAACCCCTGCGGGCACTTACACAGCCCTACAGGTCCCTACGGAAATCTACGGGACTCCACGGGCCCCTAGGGAACCCTACAGATTTCGACGGAACCTTACGAGCCCCTCTGGAACCCTACAGAATACTCCAGGACCCGACAGCACTCTACAAGACCCTTAGCAACACAACGGAACCTCACTAAAACCCTATGGGCTCCTACAGAACACTGCAGGTGCCTACGGAACCCTACAGACCCCTACGGAATACTACCAGCCACTACGGAAACCTATGGCCCCTACGGAACTCTACGGAACCTGACAGAAACACTGTGGGCCCCTACAGGCCCTTGCGGGCACTTGCAGAACTCTGCAGGAACCCACGGAACTTTATGGAACCCTACCAGCCCCTACGGAAGCCTAAAGACCCTTGCAGGCAGTTACGGAACGGTACAGGGCCCTACGGAACTTTACCAGCCACTACGGAACTCTACGGGCCCCTACGGAACCCTGCAGAACCCTCCGGAAACATATGGCACCCTACAAGCTCCTACCAACCCCTGCGGGCACTTACACAGCCCTACAGGTCCCTACGGAAATCTACGGGACTCCACGGGCCCCTAGGGAACCCTACAGATTTCGACGGAACCTTACGAGCCCCTCTGGAACCCTACAGAATACTCCAGGACCCGACGGCACTCTACAAGACCCTTAGCGACACAACGGAACCTCACTAAAACCCTATGGGCTCCTACAGAACACTGCAGGCGCCTACGGAACCCTACAGACCGCTACGGAACCCTACAGACACCTGCTGGCACTTACAGAACCCTGCAGGCCCCTACGGAACCCTACAGGTCCATACAGAACCCCACAGGGCCCTACGGAACTTTACCAGCCACTACGGAACTCTACGGGCCCCTACGGAACCCTGCAGAACCCTCCGGAACCTTACAGAATCCCACAGACTCCTGCGGGCACTTACACAACCCTACAGGCCCTTACGGAACACTGCCAGCCCCTATGGAAGGAACCCTACGGGCCCCTACAGAACACTACTGGCTCCTGCGGTACTCTACAGGCCTCTAGGGAACCTACGAAGCTCTACGGAGCCCTGTGGATCCTTACGGAACAGTACGGGCCCCTTCAGACCTCTGCGGGCGCTTATGGAAACCTACAGGACCCTACGGAACCGTACGAGACTCTACAGGCCCCTACGGAACCGTACGAGACTCTACAGGTCCCTTGGGAACATCACCGGCCCCTACGGAACCCTACACAACCCTCCGGAAACATATGGCACCCTACAAGCTCCTACCAACCCCTGCGGGCACTTACACAGCCCTACAGGTCCCTACGGAAATCTACGGGACTCCACGGGCCCCTAGGGAACCCTACAGATTTCGACGGAACCTTACGAGCCCCTCTGGAACCCTACAGAATACTCCAGGACCCGACAGCACTCTACAAGACCCTTAGCAACACAACGGAACCTCACTAAAACCCTATGGGCTCCTACAGAACACTGCAGGTGCCTACGGAACCCTACAGACCCCTACGGAATACTACCAGCCACTACGGAAACCTATGGCCCCTACGGAACTCTACGGAACCTGACAGAAACACTGTGGGCCCCTACAGGCCCTTGCGGGCACTTGCAGAACTCTGCAGGAACCCACGGAACTTTATGGAACCCTACCAGCCCCTACGGAAGCCTAAAGACCCTTGCAGGCAGTTACGGAACGGTACAGGGCCCTACGGAACTTTACCAGCCACTACGGAACTCTACGGGCCCCTACGGAACCCTGCAGAACCCTCCGGAACCTTACAGAATCCCACAGACTCCTACAGACTCCTGCGGGCACTTACACAACCCTACAGGCCCTTACGGAACACTGCCAGCCCCTATGGAAGGAACCCTACGGGCCCCTACAGAACACTACTGGCTCCTGCGGTACTCTACAGGCCTCTAGGGAACCTACGAAGCTCTACGGAACCCTATGGATCCTTACGGAACAGTACGGGCCCCTTCAGACCTCTGCGGGCGCTTATGGAAACCTACAGGACCCTACGGAACTGTACGAGACTCTACAGGCCCCTACGGAACCGTACGAGACTCTACAGGTCCCTAGGGAACACCACCGGCCCCTACGGAACCCTACACAACCCTCCGGAAACATATGGAACCCTACAAGCTCCTACCAACCCCTGCGGGCACTTACACAACCCTACAGGTCCCTACGGAAATCTACGGGACTCCACGGGCCCCTAGGGAACCCTACAGATCTTGACGGAACCCTACGAGCCCCTCTGGAACCCTACAGAATACTCCAGGACCCGACAGCACTCTACAAGACCCTTAGCAACACAACGGAACCTCACTAAAACCCTATGGGCTCCTACAGAACCCTGCAGGCCCCTACGGAACCCTACAGGTCCATACAGAACCCCACAGGGCCCTACGGAACTTTACCAGCCACTACGGAACTCTACGGGCCCCTACGGAACCCTGCAGAACCCTCCGGAACCTTACAGAACCCCACAGACTCCTACAGACTCCTGCGGGCACTTACACAACCCTACAGGTCCCTACGGAAATCTACGGGACTCCACGGGCCCCTAGGGAACCCTACAGATTTCGACGGAACCTTACGAGCCCCTCTGGAACCCTACAGAATACTCCAGGACCCGACAGCACTCTACAAGACCCTTAGCAACACAACGGAACCTCACTAAAACCCTATGGGCTCCTACAGAACACTGCAGGTGCCTACGGAACCCTACAGACCCCTACGGAATACTACCAGCCACTACGGAAACCTACGGCCCCTACGGAACTCTACGGAACCTGACAGAAACACTGTGGGCCCCTACAGGCCCTTGCGGGCACTTGCAGAACTCTGCAGGAACCCACGGAACTTTATGGAACCCTACCAGCCCCTACGGAAGCCTAAAGACCCTTGCAGGCAGTTACGGAACGGTACAGGGCCCTACGGAACTTTACCAGCCACTACGGAACTCTACGGGCCCCTACGGAACCCTGCAGAACCCTCCGGAACCTTACAGAATCCCACAGACTCCTACAGACTCCTGCGGGCACTTACACAACCCTACAGGTCCCTACGGAAATCTACGGGACTCCACGGGCCCCTAGGGAACCCTACAGATCTTGACGGAACCCTACGAGCCCCTCTGGAACCCTACAGAATACTCCAGGACCCGACGGCACTCTACAAGACCCTTAGCGACACAACGGAACCTCACTAAAACCCTATGGGCTCCTACAGAACACTGCAGGTGCCTACGGAACCCTACAGACCGCTACGGAACCCTACAGACACCTGCTGGCACTTACAGAACCCTGCAGGCCCCTACAGAACCCTACAGGTCCATACAGAACCCCACAGGGCCCTACGGAACTTTACCAGCCACTACGGAACTCTACGGGCCCCTACGGAACCCTGCAGAACCCTCCGGAACCTTACAGAATCCCACAGACTCCTGCGGGCACTTACACAACCCTACAGGCCCTTACGGAACACTGCCAGCCCCTATGGAAGGAACCCTACGGGCCCCTACAGAACACTACTGGCTCCTGCGGTACTCTACAGGCCTCTAGGGAACCTACGAAGCTCTACGGAACCCTATGGATCCTTACGGAACAGTACGGGCCCCTTCAGACCTCTGCGGGCGCTTATGGAAACCTACAGGACCCTACGGAACCGTACGAGACTCTACAGGTCCCTTGGGAACATCACCGGCCCCTACGGAACCCTACACAACCCTCCGGAAACATATGGCACCCTACAAGCTCCTACCAACCCCTGTGGGCACTTACACAACCCTACAGGTCCCTACGGAAATCTACGGGACTCCACGGGCCCCTAGGGAACCCTACAGATTTCGACGGAACCTTACGAGCCCCTCTGGAACCCTACAGAATACTCCAGGACCCGACAGCACTCTACAAGACCCTTAGCAACACAACGGAACCTCACTAAAACCCTATGGGCTCCTACAGAACACTGCAGGTGCCTACGGAACCCTACAGACCCCTACGGAATACTACCAGCCACTACGGAAACCTATGGCCCCTACGGAACCTGACAGAAACACTGTGGGCCCCTACAGGCCCTTACGGGCACTTGCAGAACTCTGCAGGAACCCACGGATCTTTATGGAACCCTACCAGCCCCTACGGAAGCCTAAAGACCCTTGCAGGCAGTTACGGAAAACCACAGGCCCCTACGGAACCCTACAGACACCTGCTGGCACTTACAGAACCCTGCAGGCCCCTACGGAACCCTACAGGTCCATACAGAACCCCACAGGGCCCTACGGAACTTTACCAGCCACTACGGAACTCTACGGGCCCCTACGGAACCCTGCAGAACCCTCCGGAACCTTACAGAATCCCACAGACTCCTACAGACTCCTGCGGGCACTTACACAACCCTACAGGCCCTTACGGAACACTGCCAGCCCCTATGGAAGGAACCCTACGGGCCCCTACAGAACACTACTGGCTCCTGCGGTACTCTACAGGCCTCTAGGGAACCTACGAAGCTCTACGGAACCCTATGGATCCTTACGGAACAGTACGGGCCCCTTCAGACCTCTGCGGGCGCTTATGGAAACCTACAGGACCCTACGGAACTGTACGAGACTCTACAGGCCCCTACGGAACCGTACGAGACTCTACAGGTCCCTAGGGAACACCACCGGCCCCTACGGAACCCTACACAACCCTCCGGAAACATATGGAACCCTACAAGCTCCTACCAACCCCTGCGGGCACTTACACAACCCTACAGGTCCCTACGGAAATCTACGGGACTCCACGGGCCCCTAGGGAACCCTACAGATCTTGACGGAACCCTACGAGCCCCTCTGGAACCCTACAGAATACTCCAGGACCCGACAGCACTCTACAAGACCCTTAGCAACACAACGGAACCTCACTAAAACCCTATGGGCTCCTACAGAACCCTGCAGGCCCCTACGGAACCCTACAGGTCCATACAGAACCCCACAGGGTCCTACGGAACTTTACCAGCCACTACGGAACTCTACGGGCCCCTACGGAAGCCTGCAGAACCCTCCGGAACCTTACAGAACCCCACAGACTCCTACAGACTCCTGCGGGCACTTACACAACCCTACAGGTCCCTACGGAAATCTACGGGACTCCACGGGCCCCTAGGGAACCCTACAGATTTCGACGGAACCTTACGAGCCCCTCTGGAACCCTACAGAATACCCCAGGACCCGACAGCACTCTACAAGACCCTTAGCAACACAACGGAACCTCACTAAAACCCTATGGGCTCCTACAGAACACTGCAGGTGCCTACGGAACCCTACAGACCCCTACGGAATACTACCAGCCACTACCGAAACCTATGGCCCCTACGGAACTCTACGGAACCTGACAGAAACACTGTGGGCCCCTACAGGCCCTTGCGGGCACTTGCAGAACTCTGCAGGAACCCACGGAACTTTATGGAACCCTACCAGCCCCTACGGAAGCCTAAAGACCCTTGCAGGCAGTTACGGAACGGTACAGGGCCCTACGGAACTTTACCAGCCACTACGGAACTCTACGGGCCCCTACGGAACCCTGCAGAACCCTCCGGAACCTTACAGAATCCCACAGACTCCTACAGACTCCTGCGGGCACTTACACAACCCTACAGGTCCCTACGGAAATCTACGGGACTCCACGGGCCCCTAGGGAACCCTACAGATCTTGACGGAACCCTACGAGCCCCTCTGGAACCCTACAGAATACTCCAGGACCCGACGGCACTCTACAAGACCCTTAGCGACACAACGGAACCTCACTAAAACCCTATGGGCTCCTACAGAACACTGCAGGTGCCTACGGAACCCTACAGACCGCTACGGAACCCTACAGACACCTGCTGGCACTTACAGAACCCTGCAGGCCCCTACAGAACCCTACAGGTCCATACAGAACCCCACAGGGCCCTACGGAACTTTACCAGCCACTACGGAACTCTACGGGCCCCTACGGAACCCTGCAGAACCCTCCGGAACCTTACAGAATCCCACAGACTCCTGCGGGCACTTACACAACCCTACAGGCCCTTACGGAACACTGCCAGCCCCTATGGAAGGAACCCTACGGGCCCCTACAGAACACTACTGGCTCCTGCGGTACTCTACAGGCCTCTAGGGAACCTACGAAGCTCTACGGAACCCTATGGATCCTTACGGAACAGTACGGGCCCCTTCAGACCTCTGCGGGCGCTTATGGAAACCTACAGGACCCTACGGAACCGTACGAGACTCTACAGGTCCCTTGGGAACATCACCGGCCCCTACGGAACCCTACACAACCCTCCGGAAACATATGGCACCCTACAAGCTCCTACCAACCCCTGTGG
The DNA here is from genome assembly GCF_964106895.1 of Numenius arquata. Classification (NCBI taxonomy): domain Eukaryota; kingdom Metazoa; phylum Chordata; class Aves; order Charadriiformes; family Scolopacidae; genus Numenius; species Numenius arquata. The sequence continues at coordinate 125,044 of NW_027415602.1, forward strand.
GCACTTACACAACCCTACAGGTCCCTACGGAAATCTACGGGACTCCACGGGCCCCTAGGGAACCCTACAGATTTCGACGGAACCTTACGAGCCCCTCTGGAACCCTACAGAATACTCCAGGACCCGACAGCACTCTACAAGACCCTTAGCAACACAACGGAACCTCACTAAAACCCTATGGGCTCCTACAGAACACTGCAGGTGCCTACGGAACCCTACAGACCCCTACGGAATACTACCAGCCACTACGGAAACCTATGGCCCCTACGGAACCTGACAGAAACACTGTGGGCCCCTACAGGCCCTTACGGGCACTTGCAGAACTCTGCAGGAACCCACGGATCTTTATGGAACCCTACCAGCCCCTACGGAAGCCTAAAGACCCTTGCAGGCAGTTACGGAAAACCACAGGCCCCTACGGAACCCTACAGACACCTGCTGGCACTTACAGAACCCTGCAGGCCCCTACGGAACCCTACAGGTCCATACAGAACCCCACAGGGCCCTACGGAACTTTACCAGCCACTACGGAACTCTACGGGCCCCTACGGAACCCTGCAGAACCCTCCGGAACCTTACAGAATCCCACAGACTCCTACAGACTCCTGCGGACACTTACACGACCCTACAGGCCCTTACGGAACACTGCCAGCCCCTATGGAAGGAACCCTACGGGCCCCTACAGAACACTACTGGCTCCTGCGGTACTCTACAGGCCTCTAGGGAACCTACGAAGCTCTACGGAACCCTATGGATCCTTACGGAACAGTACGGGCCCCTTCAGACCTCTGCGGGCGCTTATGGAAACCTACAGGACCCTACGGAACTGTACAAGACTCTACAGGCCCCTACGGAACCGTACGAGACTCTACAGGTCCCTAGGGAACACCACCGGCCCCTACGGAACCCTACACAACCCTCCGGAAACATATGGAACCCTACAAGCTCCTACCAACCCCTGCGGGCACTTACACAACCCTACAGGTCCCTACGGAAATCTACGGGACTCCACGGGCCCCTAGGGAACCCTACAGATCTTGACGGAACCCTACGAGCCCCTCTGGAACCCTACAGAATACTCCAGGACCCGACAGCACTCTACAAGACCCTTAGCAACACAACGGAACCTCACTAAAACCCTATGGGCTCCTACAGAACACTGCAGGCGCCTACGGAACCCTACAGACCGCTACGGAACCCTACAGACACCTGCTGGCACTTACAGAACCCTGCAGGCCCCTACGGAACCCTACAGGTCCATACAGAACCCCACAGGGCCCTACGGAACTTTACCAGCCACTACGGAACTCTACGGGCCCCTACGGAACCCTGCAGAACCCTCCGGAACCTTACAGAATCCCACAGACTCCTACAGACTCCTGCGGGCACTTACACAACCCTACAGGCCCTTACGGAACACTGCCAGCCCCTATGGAAGGAACCCTACGGGCCCCTACAGAACACTACTGGCTCCTGCGGTACTCTACAGGCCTCTAGGGAACCTACGAAGCTCTACGGAACGCTATGGATCCTTACGGAACAGTACGGGCCCCTTCAGACCTCTGCGGGCGCTTATGGAAACCTACAGGACCCTACGGAACTGTACGAGACTCTACAGGCCCCTACAGAACCGTACGAGACTCTACAGGTCCCTTGGGAACATCACCGGCCCCTACGGAACCCTACACAACCCTCCGGAAACATATGGCACCCTACAAGCTCCTACCAACCCCTGCGGGCACTTACACAACCCTACAGGTCCCTACGGAAATCTACGGGACTCCACGGGCCCCTAGGGAACCCTACAGATTTCGACGGAACCTTACGAGCCCCTCTGGAACCCTACAGAATACCCCAGGACCCGACAGCACTCTACAAGACCCTTAGCAACACAACGGAACCTCACTAAAACCCTATGGGCTCCTACAGAACACTGCAGGTGCCTACGGAACCCTACAGACCCCTACGGAATACTACCAGCCACTACGGAAACCTATGGCCCCTACGGAACCTGACAGAAACACTGTGGGCCCCTACAGGCCCTTGCGGGCACTTGCAGAACTCTGCAGGAACCCACGGAACTTTATGGAACCCTACCAGCCCCTACGGAAGCCTAAAGACCCTTGCAGGCAGTTACGGAACGGTACAGGGCCCTACGGAACTTTACCAGCCACTACGGAACTCTACGGGCCCCTAGGGAACCCTGCAGAACCCTCCGGAACCTTACAGAATCCCACAGACTCCTACAGACTCCTGCGGGCACTTACACAACCCTACAGGTCCCTACGGAAATCTACGGGACTCCACGGGCCCCTAGGGAACCCTACAGATCTTGACGGAACCCTACGAGCCCCTCTGGAACCCTACAGAATACTCCAGGACCCGACAGCACTCTACAAGACCCTTAGCGACACAACGGAACCTCATTAAAACCCTATGGGCTCCTACAGAACACTGCAGGCGCCTACGGAACCCTACAGACCCCTACGGAATACTACCAGCCACTACGGAAACCTATGGCCCCTACGGAACCTGACAGAAACACTGTGGGCCCCTACAGGCCCTTACGGGCACTTGCAGAACTCTGCAGGAACCCACGGAACTTTATGGAACCCTACCAGCCCCTACGGAAGCCTAAAGACCCTTGCAGGCAGTTACGGAAAACCACAGGCCCCTACGGAACCCTACAGACACCTGCTGGCACTTACAGAACCCTGCAGGCCCCTACGGAACCCTACAGGTCCATACAGAACCCCACAGGGCCCTACGGAACTTTACCAGCCACTACGGAACTCTACGGGCCCCTACGGAACCCTGCAGAACCCTCCGGAACCTTACAGAATCCCACAGACTCCTGCGGGCACTTACACAACCCTACAGGCCCTTACGGAACACTGCCAGCCCCTATGGAAGGAACCCTACGGGCCCCTACAGAACACTACTGGCTCCTGCGGTACTCTACAGGCCTCTAAGGAACCTACGAAGCTCTACGGAGCCCTATGGATCCTTACGGAACAGTACGGGCCCCTTCAGACCTCTGCGGGCGCTTATGGAAACCTACAGGACCCTACAGAACTGTACGAGACTCTACAGGCCCCTACGGAACCGTACGAGACTCTACAGGTCCCTTGGGAACATCACCGGCCCCTACGGAACCCTACACAACCCTCCGGAAACATATGGCACCCTACAAGCTCCTACCAACCCCTGCGGGCACTTACACAACCCTACAGGTCCCTACGGAAATCTACGGGACTCCACGGGCCCCTAGGGAACCCTACAGATTTCGACGGAACGTTACGAGCCCCTCTGGAACCCTACAGAATACCCCAGGACCCGACAGCACTCTACAAGACCCTTAGCAACACAACGGAACCTCACTAAAACCCTATGGGCTCCTACAGAACACTGCAGGTGCCTACGGAACCCTACAGACCCCTACGGAATACTACCAGCCACTACGGAAACCTATGGCCCCTACGGAACTCTACGGAACCTGACAGAAACACTGTGGGCCCCTACAGGCCCTTGCGGGCACTTGCAGAACTCTGCAGGAACCCACGGAACTTTATGGAACCCTACCAGCCCCTACGGAAGCCTAAAGACCCTTGCAGGCAGTTACGGAACGGTACAGGGCCCTACGGAACTTTACCAGCCACTACGGAACTCTACGGGCCCCTATGGAACCCTGCAGAACCCTCCGGAACCTTACAGAATCCCACAGACTCCTACAGACTCCTGCGGGCACTTACACAACCCTACAGGTCCCTACGGAAATCTACGGGACTCCACGGGCCCCTAGGGAACCCTACAGATCTTGACGGAACCCTACGAGCCCCTCTGGAACCCTACAGAATACTCCAGGACCCGACAGCACTCTACAAGACCCTTAGCGACACAACGGAACCTCACTAAAACCCTATGGGCTCCTACAGAACACTGCAGGTGCCTACGGAACCCTACAGACCCCTACGGAATACTACCAGCCACTACGGAAACCTATGGCCCCTACGGAACCTGACAGAAACACTGTGGGCCCCTACAGGCCCTTACGGGCACTTGCAGAACTCTGCAGGAACCCACGGAACTTTATGGAACCCTACCAGCCCCTACGGAAGCCTAAAGACCCTTGCAGGCAGTTACGGAAAACCACAGGCCCCTACGGAACCCTACAGACACCTGCTGGCACTTACAGAACCCTGCAGGCCCCTACGGAACCCTACAGGTCCATACAGAACCCCACAGGGCCCTACGGAACTTTACCAGCCACTACGGAACTCTACGGGCCCCTATGGAACCCTGCAGGACCCTCCGGAACCTTACAGAATCCCACAGACCCCTGCGGGCACTTACACAACCCTACAGGCCCTTACGGAACACTGCCTGCCCCTATGGAAGGAACCCTACGGGCCCCTACAGAACACTACTGGCTCCTGCGGTACTCTACAGGCCTCTAAGGAACCTACGAAGCTCTACGGAGCCCTATGGATCCTTACGGAACAGTACGGGCCCCTTCAGACCTCTGTGGGCGCTTATGGAAACCTACAGGACCCTACGGAACTGTACGAGACTCTACAGGCCCCTACGGAACCGTACGAGACTCTACAGGTCCCTTGGGAACATCACCGGCCCCTACGGAACCCTACACAACCCTCCGGAAACATATGGCACCCTACAAGCTCCTACCAACCCCTGCGGGCACTTACACAACCCTACAGGTCCCTACGGAAATCTACGGGACTCCACGGGCCCCTAGGGAACCCTACAGATTTCGACGGAACCTTACGAGCCCCTCTGGAACCCTACAGAATACCCCAGGACCCGACAGCACTCTACAAGACCCTTAGCAACACAACGGAACCTCACTAAAACCCTATGGGCTCCTACAGAACACTGCAGGTGCCTACGGAACCCTACAGACCCCTACGGAATACTACCAGCCACTACGGAAACCTATGGCCCCTACGGAACTCTGCGGAACCTGACAGAAACACTGTGGGCCCCTACAGGCCCTTGCGGGCACTTGCAGAACTCTGCAGGAACCCACGGAACTTTATGGAACCCTACCAGCCCCTACGGAAGCCTAAAGACCCTTGCAGGCAGTTACGGAACGGTACAGGGCCCTACGGAACCCTACAGACACCTGCTGGCACTTTCAGAACCCTGCAGGCCCCTACGGAACCCTACAGGTCCATACAGAACCCCACAGGGCCCTACGGAACTTTACCAGCCACTACGGAACTCTACGGGCCCCTACGGAACCCTGCAGAACCCTCCGGAACCTTACAGAATCCCACAGACTCCTGCGGGCACTTACACAACCCTACAGGCCCTTACGGAACACTGCCAGCCCCTATGGAAGGAACCCTACGGGCCCCTACAGAACACTACTGGCTCCTGCGGTACTCTACAGGCCTCTAAGGAACCTATGAAGCTCTACGGAGCCCTATGGATCCTTACGGAACAGTACGGGCCCCTTCAGACCTCTGCGGGCGCTTATGGAAACCTACAGGACCCTACGGAACTGTACGAGACTCTACAGGCCCCTACGGAACCGTACGAGACTCTACAGGTCCCTTGGGAACATCACCGGCCCCTACGGAACCCTACACAACCCTCCGGAAACATATGGCACCCTACAAGCTCCTACCAACCCCTGCGGGCACTTACACAACCCTACAGGTCCCTACGGAAATCTACGGGACTCCACGGGCCCCTAGGGAACCCTACAGATTTCGACGGAACCTTACGAGCCCCTCTGGAACCCTACAGAATACTCCAGGACCCGACAGCACTCTACAAGACCCTTAGCAACACAACGGAACCTCACTAAAACCCTATGGGCTCCTACAGAACACTGCAGGTGCCTACGGAACCCTACAGACCCCTACGGAATACTACCAGCCACTACGGAAACCTATGGCCCCTACGGAACTCTACGGAACCTGACAGAAACACTGTGGGCCCCTACAGGCCCTTGCGGGCACTTGCAGAACTCTGCAGGAACCCACGGAACTTTATGGAACCCTACCAGCCCCTACGGAAGCCTAAAGACCCTTGCAGGCAGTTACGGAAAACCACAGGCCCCTACGGAACCCTACAGACACCTGCTGGCACTTACAGAACCCTGCAGGCCCCTACGGAACCCTACAGGTCCATACAGAACCCCACAGGGCCCTACGGAACTTTACCAGCCACTACGGAACTCTACGGGCCCCTATGGAACCCTGCAGGACCCTCCGGAACCTTACAGAATCCCACAGACCCCTGCGGGCACTTACACAACCCTACAGGCCCTTACGGAACACTGCCTGCCCCTATGGAAGGAACCCTACGGGCCCCTACAGAACACTACTGGCTCCTGCGGTACTCTACAGGCCTCTAAGGAACCTACGAAGCTCTACGGAGCCCTATGGATCCTTACGGAACAGTACGGGCCCCTTCAGACCTCTGCAGGCGCTTATGGAAACCTACAGGACCCTACGGAACTGTACGAGACTCTACAGGCCCCTACGGAACCGTACGAGACTCTACAGGTCCCTTGGGAACATCACCGGCCCCTACGGAACCCTACACAACCCTCCGGAAACATATGGCACCCTACAAGCTCCTACCAACCCCTGCGGGCACTTACACAACACTACAGGTCCCTACGGAAATCTACGGGACTCCACGGGCCCCTAGGGAACCCTACAGATTTCGACGGAACCTTACGAGCCCCTCTGGAACCCTACAGAATACTCCAGGACCCGACAGCACTCTACAAGACCCTTAGCAACACAACGGAACCTCACTAAAACCCTATGGGCTCCTACAGAACACTGCAGGTGCCTACGGAACCCTACAGACCCCTACGGAATACTACCAGCCACTACGGAAACCTATGGCCCCTACGGAACTCTGCGGAACCTGACAGAAACACTGTGGGCCCCTACAGGCCCTTGCGGGCACTTGCAGAACTCTGCAGGAACCCACGGAACTTTATGGAACCCTACCAGCCCCTACGGAAGCCTAAAGACCCTTGCAGGCAGTTACGGAACGGTACAGGGCCCTACGGAACCCTACAGACACCTGCTGGCACTTTCAGAACCCTGCAGGCCCCTACGGAACCCTACAGGTCCATACAGAACCCCACAGGGCCCTACGGAACTTTACCAGCCACTACGGAACTCTACGGGCCCCTACGGAACCCTGCAGAACCCTCCGGAACCTTACAGAATCCCACAGACTCCTGCGGGCACTTACACAACCCTACAGGCCCTTACGGAACACTGCCAGCCCCTATGGAAGGAACCCTACGGGCCCCTACAGAACACTACTGGCTCCTGCGGTACTCTACAGGCCTCTAAGGAACCTATGAAGCTCTACGGAGCCCTATGGATCCTTACGGAACAGTACGGGCCCCTTCAGACCTCTGCGGGCGCTTATGGAAACCTACAGGACCCTACGGAACTGTACGAGACTCTACAGGCCCCTACGGAACCGTACGAGACTCTACAGGTCCCTTGGGAACATCACCGGCCCCTACGGAACCCTACACAACCCTCCGGAAACATATGGCACCCTACAAGCTCCTACCAACCCCTGCGGGCACTTACACAACCCTACAGGTCCCTACGGAAATCTACGGGACTCCACGGGCCCCTAGGGAACCCTACAGATTTCGACGGAACCTTACGAGCCCCTCTGGAACCCTACAGAATACTCCAGGACCCGACAGCACTCTACAAGACCCTTAGCAACACAACGGAACCTCACTAAAACCCTATGGGCTCCTACAGAACACTGCAGGTGCCTACGGAACCCTACAGACCCCTACGGAATACTACCAGCCACTACGGAAACCTATGGCCCCTACGGAACTCTACGGAACCTGACAGAAACACTGTGGGCCCCTACAGGCCCTTGCGGGCACTTGCAGAACTCTGCAGGAACCCACGGAACTTTATGGAACCCTACCAGCCCCTACGGAAGCCTAAAGACCCTTGCAGGCAGTTACGGAAAACCACAGGCCCCTACGGAACCCTACAGACACCTGCTGGCACTTTCAGAACCCTGCAGGCCCCTACGGAACCCTACAGGTCCATACAGAACCCCACAGGGCCCTACAGAACTTTACCAGCCACTACGGAACTCTACGGGTCCCTACGGAACCCTGCAGAACCCTCCGGAACCTTACAGAATCCCACAGACTCCTGCGGGCACTTACACAACCCTACAGGCCCTTACGGAACACTGCCAGCCCCTATGGAAGGAACCCTACGGGCCCCTACAGAACACTACTGGCTCCTGCGGTACTCTACAGGCCTCTAAGGAACCTACGAAGCTCTACGGAGCCCTATGGATCCTTACGGAACAGTACGGGCCCCTTCAGACCTCTGCGGGCGCTTATGGAAACCTACAGGACCCTACGGAACTGTACGAGACTCTACAGGCCCCTACGGAACCGTACGAGACTCTACAGGTCCCTTGGGAACATCACCGGCCCCTACGGAACCCTACACAACCCTCCGGAAACATATGGCACCCTACAAGCTCCTACCAACCCCTGCGGGCACTTACACAACCCTACAGGTCCCTACGGAAATCTACGGGACTCCACGGGCCCCTAGGGAACCCTACAGATTTCGACGGAACCTTACGAGCCCCTCTGGAACCCTACAGAATACTCCAGGACCCGACAGCACTCTACAAGACCCTTAGCAACACAACGGAACCTCACTAAAACCCTATGGGCTCCTACAGAACACTGCAGGTGCCTACGGAACCCTACAGACCCCTACGGAATACTACCAGCCACTACGGAAACCTATGGCCCCTACGGAACTCTACGGAACCTGACAGAAACACTGTGGGCCCCTACAGGCCCTTGCGGGCACTTGCAGAACTCTGCAGGAACCCACGGAACTTTATGGAACCCTACCAGCCCCTACGGAAGCCTAAAGACCCTTGCAGGCAGTTACGGAACGGTACAGGGCCCTACGGAACTTTACCAGCCACTACGGAACTCTACGGGCCCCTATGGAACCCTGCAGAACCCTCCGGAACCTTACAGAATCCCACAGACTCCTACAGACTCCTGCGGGCACTTACACAACCCTACAGGTCCCTACGGAAATCTACGGGACTCCACGGGCACCTAGGGAACCCTACAGATCTTGACGGAACCCTACGAGCCCCTCTGGAACCCTACAGAATACTCCAGGACCCGACGGCACTCTACAAGACCCTTAGCGACACAACGGAACCTCACTAAAACCCTATGGGCTCCTACAGAACACTGCAGGCGCCTACGGAACCCTACAGACCGCTACGGAACCCTACAGACACCTGCTGGCACTTACAGAACCCTGCAGGCCCCTACGGAACCCTACAGGTCCATACAGAACCCCACAGGGCCCTACGGAACTTTACCAGCCACTACGGAACTCTACGGGCCCCTACGGAACCCTGCAGAACCCTCCGGAACCTTACAGAATCCCACAGACTCCTGCGGGCACTTACACAACCCTACAGGCCCTTACGGAACACTGCCAGCCCCTATGGAAGGAACCCTACGGGCCCCTACAGAACACTACTGGCTCCTGCGGTACTCTACAGGCCTCTAGGGAACCTACGAAGCTCTACGGAGCCCTATGGATCCTTACGGAACAGTACGGGCCCCTTCAGACCTCTGCGGGCGCTTATGGAAACCTACAGGACCCTACGGAACTGTACGAGACTCTACAGGCCCCTACGGAACCGTACGAGACTCTACAGGTCCCTTGGGAACATCACCGGCCCCTACGGAACCCTACACAACCCTCCGGAAACATATGGCACCCTACAAGCTCCTACCAACCCCTGCGGGCACTTACACAGCCCTACAGGTCCCTACGGAAATCTACGGGACTCCACGGGCCCCTAGGGAACCCTACAGATTTCGACGGAACCTTACAAGCCCCTCTGGAACCCTACAGAATACTCCAGGACCCGACAGCACTCTACAAGACCCTTAGCAACACAACGGAACCTCACTAAAACCCTATGGGCTCCTACAGAACACTGCAGGTGCCTACGGAACCCTACAGACCCCTACGGAATACTACCAGCCACTACGGAAACCTATGGCCCCTACGGAACTCTACGGAACCTGACAGAAACACTGTGGGCCCCTACAGGCCCTTGCGGGCACTTGCAGAACTCTGCAGGAACCCACGGAACTTTATGGAACCCTACCAGCCCCTACGGAAGCCTAAAGACCCTTGCAGGCAGTTACGGAACGGTACAGGGCCCTACGGAACTTTACCAGCCACTACGGAACTCTACGGGCCCCTACGGAACCCTGCAGAACCCTCCGGAACCTTACAGAATCCCACAGACTCCTACAGACTCCTGCGGGCACTTACACAACCCTACAGGTCCCTAGGGAAATCTACGGGACTCCACGGGCCCCTAGGGAACCCTACAGATCTTGACGGAACCCTACGAGCCCCTCTGGAACCCTACAGAATACTCCAGGACCCGACGGCACTCTACAAGACCCTTAGCGACACAACGGAACCTCACTAAAACCCTATGGGCTCCTACAGAACACTGCAGGCGCCTACGGAACCCTACAGACCGCTACGGAACCCTACAGACACCTGCTGGCACTTACAGAACCCTGCAGGCCCCTACGGAACCCTACAGGTCCATACAGAACCCCACAGGGCCCTACGGAACTTTACCAGCCACTACGGAACTCTACGGGCCCCTACGGAACCCTGCAGAACCCTCCGGAACCTTACAGAATCCCACAGACTCCTACAGACTCCTGCGGGCACTTACACAACCCTACAGGCCCTTACGGAACACTGCCAGCCCCTATGGAAGGAACCCTACGGGCCCCTACAGAACACTACTGGCTCCTGCGGTACTCTACAGGCCTCTAGGGAACCTACGAAGCTCTACGGAGCCCTGTGGATCCTTACGGAACAGTACGGGCCCCTTCAGACCTCTGCGGGCGCTTATGGAAACCTACAGGACCCTACGGAACTGTACGAGACTCTACAGGCCCCTACGGAACCGTACGAGACTCTACAGGTCCCTTGGGAACATCACCGGCCCCTACGGAACCCTACACAACCCTCCGGAAACATATGGCACCCTACAAGCTCCTACCAACCCCTGCGGGCACTTACACAGCCCTACAGGTCCCTACGGAAATCTACGGGACTCCACGGGCCCCTAGGGAACCCTACAGATTTCGACGGAACCTTACAAGCCCCTCTGGAACCCTACAGAATACTCCAGGACCCGACAGCACTCTACAAGACCCTTAGCAACACAACGGAACCTCACTAAAACCCTATGGGCTCCTACAGAACACTGCAGGTGCCTACGGAACCCTACAGACCCCTACGGAATACTACCAGCCACTACGGAAACCTATGGCCCCTACGGAACTCTACGGAACCTGACAGAAACACTGTGGGCCCCTACAGGCCCTTGCGGGCACTTGCAGAACTCTGCAGGAACCCACGGAACTTTATGGAACCCTACCAGCCCCTACGGAAGCCTAAAGACCCTTGCAGGCAGTTACGGAACGGTACAGGGCCCTACGGAACTTTACCAGCCACTACGGAACTCTACGGGCCCCTACGGAACCCTGCAGAACCCTCCGGAACCTTACAGAATCCCACAGACTCCTACAGACTCCTGCGGGCACTTACACAACCCTACAGGCCCTTACGGAACACTGCCAGCCCCTATGGAAGGAACCCTACGGGCCCCTACAGAACACTACTGGCTCCTGCGGTACTCTACAGGCCTCTAGGGAACCTACGAAGCTCTACGGAGCCCTGTGGATCCTTACGGAACAGTACGGGCCCCTTCAGACCTCTGCGGGCGCTTATGGAAACCTACAGGACCCTACGGAACTGTACGAGACTCTACAGGCCCCTACGGAACCGTACGAGACTCTACAGGTCCCTTGGGAACATCACCGGCCCCTACGGAACCCTACACAACCCTCCGGAAACATATGGCACCCTACAAGCTCCTACCAACCCCTGCGGGCACTTACACAGCCCTACAGGTCCCTACGGAAATCTACGGGACTCCACGGGCCCCTAGGGAACCCTACAGATTTCGACGGAACCTTACGAGCCCCTCTGGAACCCTACAGAATACTCCAGGACCCGACAGCACTCTACAAGACCCTTAGCAACACAACGGAACCTCACTAAAACCCTATGGGCTCCTACAGAACACTGCAGGTGCCTACGGAACCCTACAGACCCCTACGGAATACTACCAGCCACTACGGAAACCTATGGCCCCTACGGAACTCTACGGAACCTGACAGAAACACTGTGGGCCCCTACAGGCCCTTGCGGGCACTTGCAGAACTCTGCAGGAACCCACGGAACTTTATGGAACCCTACCAGCCCCTACGGAAGCCTAAAGACCCTTGCAGGCAGTTACGGAACGGTACAGGGCCCTACGGAACTTTACCAGCCACTACGGAACTCTACGGGCCCCTACGGAACCCTGCAGAACCCTCCGGAACCTTACAGAATCCCACAGACTCCTGCGGGCACTTACACAACCCTACAGGTCCCTACGGAAATCTACGGGACTCCACGGGCACCTAGGGAACCCTACAGATCTTGACGGAACCCTACGAGCCCCTCTGGAACCCTACAGAATACTCCAGGACCCGACGGCACTCTACAAGACCCTTAGCGACACAACGGAACCTCACTAAAACCCTATGGGCTCCTACAGAACACTGCAGGCGCCTACGGAACCCTACAGACCGCTACGGAACCCTACAGACACCTGCTGGCACTTACAGAACCCTGCAGGCCCCTACGGAACCCTACAGGTCCATACAGAACCCCACAGGGCCCTACGGAACTTTACCAGCCACTACGGAACTCTACGGGCCCCTACGGAACCCTGCAGAACCCTCCGGAACCTTACAGAATCCCACAGACTCCTGCGGGCACTTACACAACCCTACAGGCCCTTACGGAACACTGCCAGCCCCTATGGAAGGAACCCTACGGGCCCCTACAGAACACTACTGGCTCCTGCGGTACTCTACAGGCCTCTAGGGAACCTACGAAGCTCTACGGAGCCCTATGGATCCTTACGGAACAGTACGGGCCCCTTCAGACCTCTGCGGGCGCTTATGGAAACCTACAGGACCCTACGGAACTGTACGAGACTCTACAGGCCCCTACGGAACCGTACGAGACTCTACAGGTCCCTTGGGAACATCACCGGCCCCTACGGAACCCTACACAACCCTCCGGAAACATATGGCACCCTACAAGCTCCTACCAACCCCTGCGGGCACTTACACAGCCCTACAGGTCCCTACGGAAATCTACGGGACTCCACGGGCCCCTAGGGAACCCTACAGATTTCGACGGAACCTTACGAGCCCCTCTGGAACCCTACAGAATACTCCAGGACCCGACAGCACTCTACAAGACCCTTAGCAACACAACGGAACCTCACTAAAACCCTATGGGCTCCTACAGAACACTGCAGGTGCCTACGGAACCCTACAGACCCCTACGGAATACTACCAGCCACTACGGAAACCTATGGCCCCTACGGAACTCTACGGAACCTGACAGAAACACTGTGGGCCCCTACAGGCCCTTGCGGGCACTTGCAGAACTCTGCAGGAACCCACGGAACTTTATGGAACCCTACCAGCCCCTACGGAAGCCTAAAGACCCTTGCAGGCAGTTACGGAACGGTACAGGGCCCTACGGAACTTTACCAGCCACTACTGAACTCTACGGGCCCCTACGGAACCCTGCAGAACCCTCCGGAACCTTACAGAATCCCACAGACTCCTACAGACTCCTGCGGGCACTTACACAACCCTACAGGTCCCTACGGAAATCTACGGGACTCCACGGGCCCCTAGGGAACCCTACAGATCTTGACGGAACCCTACGAGCCCCTCTGGAACCCTACAGAATACTCCAGGACCCGACGGCACTCTACAAGACCCTTAGCGACACAACGGAACCTCACTAAAACCCTATGGGCTCCTACAGAACACTGCAGGCGCCTACGGAACCCTACAGACCACTACGGAACCCTACAGACACCTGCTGGCACTTACAGAACCCTGCAGGCCCCTACGGAACCCTACAGGTCCATACAGAACCCCACAGGGCCCTACGGAACTTTACCAGCCACTACGGAACTCTACGGGCCCCTACGGAACCCTGCAGAACCCTCCGGAACCTTACAGAATCCCACAGACTCCTGCGGGCACTTACACAACCCTACAGGCCCTTACGGAACACTGCCAGCCCCTATGGAAGGAACCCTACGGGCCCCTACAGAACACTACTGGCTCCTGCGGTACTCTACAGGCCTCTAGGGAACCTACGAAGCTCTACGGAGCCCTATGGATCCTTACGGAACAGTACGGGCCCCTTCAGACCTCTGCGGGCGCTTATGGAAACCTACAGGACCCTACGGAACGGTACGAGACTCTACAGGCCCCTACGGAACCGTACGAGACTCTACAGGTCCCTTGGGAACATCACCGGCCCCTACGGAACCCTACACAACCCTCCGGAAACATATGGCACCCTACAAGCTCCTACCAACCCCTGCGGGCACTTACACAGCCCTACAGGTCCCTACGGAAATCTACGGGACTCCACGGGCCCCTAGGGAACCCTACAGATTTCGACGGAACCTTACGAGCCCCTCTGGAACCCTACAGAATACTCCAGGACCCAACAGCACTCTACAAGACCCTTAGCAACACAACGGAACCTCACTAAAACCCTATGGGCTCCTACAGAACACTGCAGGTGCCTACGGAACCCTACAGACCCCTACAGAATACTACCAGCCACTACGGAAACCTATGGCCCCTACGGAACTCTACGGAACCTGACAGAAACACTGTGGGCCCCTACAGGCCCTTGCGGGCACTTGCAGAACTCTGCAGGAACCCACGGAACTTTATGGAACCCTACCAGCCCCTACGGAAGCCTAAAGACCCTTGCAGGCAGTTACGGAACGGTACAGGGCCCTACGGAACTTTACCAGCCACTACGGAACTCTACGGGCCACTACGGAACCCTGCAGAACCCTCCGGAACCTTACAGAACCCCACAGACTCCTACAGACTCCTGCGGGCACTTACACAACCCTACAGGTCCCTACGGAAATCTACGGGACTCCACGGGCCCCTAGGGAACCCTACAGATCTTGACGGAACCCTACGAGCCCCTCTGGAACCCTACAGAATACTCCAGGACCCGACAGCACTCTACAAGACCCTTAGCGACACAACGGAACCTCACTAAAACCCTATGGGCTCCTACAGAACACTGCAGGCGCCTACGGAACCCTACAGACCGCTACGGAACCCTACAGACACCTGCTGGCACTTACAGAACCCTGCAGGCCCCTACGGAACCCTACAGGTCCATACAGAACCCCACAGGGCCCTACGGAACTTTACCAGCCACTACGGAACTCTACGGGCCCCTACGGAACCCTGCAGAACCCTCCGGAACCTTACAGAATCCCACAGACTCCTACAGACTCCTGCGGGCACTTACACAACCCTACAGGTCCCTAGGGAAATCTACGGGACTCCACGGGCTCCTAGGGAACCCTACAGATCTTGACGGAACCCTACGAGCCCCTCTGGAACCCTACAGAATACTCCAGGACCCGACAGCACTCTACAAGACCCTTAGCAACACAACGGAACCTCACTAAAACCCTATGGGCTCCTACAGAACACTGCAGGTGCCTACGGAACCCTACAGACCCCTACGGAATACTACCAGCCACTACGGAAACCTATGGCCCCTACGGAACCTGACAGAAACACTGTGGGCCCCTACAGGCCCTTACGGGCACTTGCAGAACTCTGCAGGAACCCACGGAACTTTATGGAACCCTACCAGCCCCTACGGAAGCCTAAAGACCCTTGCAGGCAGTTACGGAAAACCACAGGCCCCTACGGAACCCTACAGACACCTGCTGGCACTTTCAGAACCCTGCAGGCCCCTACGGAACCCTACAGGTCCATACAGAACCCCACAGGGCCCTACGGAACTTTACCAGCCACTACGGAACTCTACGGGCCCCTACGGAACCCTGCAGAACCCTCCGGAACCTTACAGAATCCCACAGACTCCTGCGGGCACTTACACAACCCTACAGGCCCTTACGGAACACTGCCAGCCCCTATGGAAGGAACCCTACGGGCCCCTACAGAACACTACTGGCTCCTGCGGTACTCTACAGGCCTCTAGGGAACCTACGAAGCTCTACGGAGCCCTGTGGATCCTTACGGAACAGTACGGGCCCCTTCAGACCTCTGCGGGCGCTTATGGAAACCTACAGGACCCTACGGAACTGTACGAGACTCTACAGGCCCCTACGGAACCGTACGAGACTCTACAGGTCCCTTGGGAACATCACCGGCCCCTACGGAACCCTACACAACCCTCCGGAAACATATGGCACCCTACAAGCTCCTACCAACCCCTGCGGGCACTTACACAGCCCTACAGGTCCCTACGGAAATCTACGGGACTCCACGGGCCCCTAGGGAACCCTACAGATTTCGACGGAACCTTACGAGCCCCTCTGGAACCCTACAGAATACTCCAGGACCCGACAGCACTCTACAAGACCCTTAGCAACACAACGGAACCTCACTAAAACCCTATGGGCTCCTACAGAACACTGCAGGTGCCTACGGAACCCTACAGACCCCTACGGAATACTACCAGCCACTACGGAAACCTATGGCCCCTACGGAACTCTACGGAACCTGACAGAAACACTGTGGGCCCCTACAGGCCCTTGCGGGCACTTGCAGAACTCTGCAGGAACCCACGGAACTTTATGGAACCCTACCAGCCCCTACGGAAGCCTAAAGACCCTTGCAGGCAGTTACGGAACGGTACAGGGCCCTACGGAACTTTACCAGCCACTACGGAACTCTACGGGCCCCTACGGAACCCTGCAGAACCCTCCGGAACCTTACAGAATCCCACAGACTCCTACAGACTCCTGCGGGCACTTACACAACCCTACAGGTCCCTACGGAAATCTACGGGACTCCACGGGCCCCTAGGGAACCCTACAGATCTTGACGGAACCCTACGAGCCCCTCTGGAACCCTACAGAATACTCCAGGACCCGACAGCACTCTACAAGACCCTTAGCGACACAACGGAACCTCACTAAAACCCTATGGGCTCCTACAGAACACTGCAGGCGCCTACGGAACCCTACAGACCGCTACGGAACCCTACAGACACCTGCTGGCACTTACAGAACCCTGCAGGCCCCTACGGAACCCTACAGGTCCATACAGAACCCCACAGGGCCCTACGGAACTTTACCAGCCACTACGGAACTCTACGGGCCCCTACGGAACCCTGCAGAACCCTCCGGAACCTTACAGAATCCCACAGACTCTTGCGGGCACTTACACAACCCTACAGGCCCTTACGGAACACTGCCAGCCCCTATGGAAGGAACCCTACGGGCCCCTACAGAACACTACTGGCTCCTGCGGTACTCTACAGGCCTCTAGGGAACCTACGAAGCTCTACGGAGCCCTATGGATCCTTACGGAACAGTACGGGCCCCTTCAGACCTCTGCGGGCGCTTATGGAAACCTACAGGCCCCTACGGAACCGTACGAGACTCTACAGGCCCCTACGGAACCGTACGAGACTCTACAGGTCCCTTGGGAACATCACCGGCCCCTACGGAACCCTACACAACCCTCCGGAAACATATGGCACCCTACAAGCTCCTACCAACCCCTGCGGGCACTTACACAGCCCTACAGGTCCCTACGGAAATCTACGGGACTCCACGGGCCCCTAGGGAACCCTACAGATTTCGACGGAACCTTACGAGCCCCTCTGGAACCCTACAGAATACTCCAGGACCCAACAGCACTCTACAAGACCCTTAGCAACACAACGGAACCTCACTAAAACCCTATGGGCTCCTACAGAACACTGCAGGTGCCTACGGAACCCTACAGACCCCTACGGAATACTACCAGCCACTACGGAAACCTATGGCCCCTACGGAACTCTACGGAACCTGACAGAAACACTGTGGGCCCCTACAGGCCCTTGCGGGCACTTGCAGAACTCTGCAGGAACCCACGGAACTTTATGGAACCCTACCAGCCCCTACGGAAGCCTAAAGACCCTTGCAGGCAGTTACGGAACGGTACAGGGCCCTACGGAACTTTACCAGCCACTACGGAACTCTACGGGCCCCTACGGAACCCTGCAGAACCCTCCGGAACCTTACAGAACCCCACAGACTCCTACAGACTCCTGCGGGCACTTACACAACCCTACAGGTCCCTACGGAAATCTACGGGACTCCACGGGCCCCTAGGGAACCCTACAGATCTTGACGGAACCCTACGAGCCCCTCTGGAACCCTACAGAATACTCCAGGACCCGACAGCACTCTACAAGACCCTTAGCGACACAACGGAACCTCACTAAAACCCTATGGGCTCCTACAGAACACTGCAGGCGCCTACGGAACCCTACAGACCGCTACGGAACCCTACAGACACCTGCTGGCACTTACAGAACCCTGCAGGCCCCTACGGAACCCTACAGGTCCATACAGAACCCCACAGGGCCCTACGGAACTTTACCAGCCACTACGGAACTCTACGGGCCCCTACGGAACCCTGCAGAACCCTCCGGAACCTTACAGAATCCCACAGACTCCTACAGACTCCTGCGGGCACTTACACAACCCTACAGGCCCTTACGGAACACTGCCAGCCCCTATGGAAGGAACCCTACGGGCCCCTACAGAACACTACTGGCTCCTGCGGTACTCTACAGGCCTCTAAGGAACCTACGAAGCTCTACGGAGCCCTATGGATCCTTACGGAACAGTACGGGCCCCTTCAGACCTCTGCGGGCGCTTATGGAAACCTACAGGACCCTACGGAACTGTACGAGACTCTACAGGCCCCTACGGAACCGTACGAGACTCTACAGGTCCCTTGGGAACATCACCGGCCCCTACGGAACCCTACACAACCCTCCGGAAACATATGGCACCCTACAAGCTCCTACCAACCCCTGCGGGCACTTACACAACCCTACAGGTCCCTACGGAAATCTACGGGACTCCACGGGCCCCTAGGGAACCCTACAGATTTCGACGGAACGTTACGAGCCCCTCTGGAACCCTACAGAATACTCCAGGACCCGACAGCACTCTACAAGACCCTTAGCAACACAACGGAACCTCACTAAAACCCTATGGGCTCCTACAGAACACTGCAGGTGCCTACGGAACCCTACAGACCCCTACGGAATACTACCAGCCACTACGGAAACCTATGGCCCCTACGGAACCTGACAGAAACACTGTGGGCCCCTACAGGCCCTTACGGGCACTTGCAGAACTCTGCAGGAACCCACGGAACTTTATGGAACCCTACCAGCCCCTACGGAAGCCTAAAGACCCTTGCAGGCAGTTACGGAAAACCACAGGCCCCTACGGAACCCTACAGACACCTGCTGGCACTTTCAGAACCCTGCAGGCCCCTACGGAACCCTACAGGTCCATACAGAACCCCACAGGGCCCTACGGAACTTTACCAGCCACTACGGAACTCTACGGGCCCCTACGGAACCCTGCAGAACCCTCCGGAACCTTACAGAATCCCACAGACTCCTGCGGGCACTTACACAACCCTACAGGCCCTTACGGAACACTGCCAGCCCCTATGGAAGGAACCCTACGGGCCCCTACAGAACACTACTGGCTCCTGCGGTACTCTACAGGCCTCTAAGGAACCTACGAAGCTCTACGGAGCCCTATGGATCCTTACGGAACAGTACGGGCCCCTTCAGACCTCTGCGGGCGCTTATGGAAACCTACAGGACCCTACGGAACTGTACGAGACTCTACAGGCCCCTACGGAACCGTACGAGACTCTACAGGTCCCTTGGGAACATCACCGGCCCCTACGGAACCCTACACAACCCTCCGGAAACATATGGCACCCTACAAGCTCCTACCAACCCCTGCGGGCACTTACACAACCCTACAGGTCCCTACGGAAATCTACGGGACTCCACGGGCCCCTAGGGAACCCTACAGATTTCGACGGAACGTTACGAGCCCCTCTGGAACCCTACAGAATACCCCAGGACCCGACAGCACTCTACAAGACCCTTAGCAACACAACGGAACCTCACTAAAACCCTATGGGCTCCTACAGAACACTGCAGGTGCCTACGGAACCCTACAGACCCCTACGGAATACTACCAGCCACTACGGAAACCTATGGCCCCTACGGAACTCTACGGAACCTGACAGAAACACTGTGGGCCCCTACAGGCCCTTGCGGGCACTTGCAGAACTCTGCAGGAACCCACGGAACTTTATGGAACCCTACCAGCCCCTACGGAAGCCTAAAGACCCTTGCAGGCAGTTACGGAACGGTACAGGGCCCTACGGAACTTTACCAGCCACTACGGAACTCTACGGGCCCCTACGGAACCCTGCAGAACCCTCCGGAACCTTACAGAACCCCACAGACTCCTACAGACTCCTGCGGGCACTTACACAACCCTACAGGTCCCTACGGAAATCTACGGGACTCCACGGGCCCCTAGGGAACCCTACAGATCTTGACGGAACCCTACGAGCCCCTCTGGAACCCTACAGAATACTCCAGGACCCGACAGCACTCTACAAGACCCTTAGCGACACAACGGAACCTCACTAAAACCCTATGGGCTCCTACAGAACACTGCAGGCGCCTACGGAACCCTACAGACCGCTACGGAACCCTACAGACACCTGCTGGCACTTACAGAACCCTGCAGGCCCCTACGGAACCCTACAGGTCCATACAGAACCCCACAGGGCCCTACGGAACTTTACCAGCCACTACGGAACTCTACGGGCCCCTACGGAACCCTGCAGAACCCTCCGGAACCTTACAGAACCCCACAGACTCCTACAGACTCCTGCGGGCACTTACACAACCCTACAGGCCCTTACGGAACACTGCCAGCCCCTATGGAAGGAACCCTACGGGCCCCTACAGAACACTACTGGCTCCTGCGGTACTCTACAGGCCTCTAAGGAACCTACGAAGCTCTACGGAGCCCTATGGATCCTTACGGAACAGTACGGGCCCCTTCAGACCTCTGCGGGCGCTTATGGAAACCTACAGGACCCTACGGAACTGTACGAGACTCTACAGGCCCCTACGGAACCGTACGAGACTCTACAGGTCCCTTGGGAACATCACCGGCCCCTACGGAACCCTACACAACCCTCCGGAAACATATGGCACCCTACAAGCTCCTACCAACCCCTGCGGGCACTTACACAACCCTACAGGTCCCTACGGAAATCTACGGGACTCCACGGGCCCCTAGGGAACCCTACAGATTTCGACGGAACGTTACGAGCCCCTCTGGAACCCTACAGAATACTCCAGGACCCGACAGCACTCTACAAGACCCTTAGCAACACAACGGAACCTCACTAAAACCCTATGGGCTCCTACAGAACACTGCAGGTGCCTACGGAACCCTACAGACCCCTACGGAATACTACCAGCCACTACGGAAACCTATGGCCCCTACGGAACTCTACGGAACCTGACAGAAACACTGTGGGCCCCTACAGGCCCTTACGGGCACTTGCAGAACTCTGCAGGAACCCACGGAACTTTATGGAACCCTACCAGCCCCTACGGAAGCCTAAAGACCCTTGCAGGCAGTTACGGAAAACCACAGGCCCCTACGGAACCCTACAGACACCTGCTGGCACTTTCAGAACCCTGCAGGCCCCTACGGAACCCTACAGGTCCATACAGAACCCCACAGGGCCCTACGGAACTTTACCAGCCACTACGGAACTCTACGGGCCCCTACGGAACCCTGCAGAACCCTCCGGAACCTTACAGAATCCCACAGACTCCTGCGGGCACTTACACAACCCTACAGGCCCTTACGGAACACTGCCAGCCCCTATGGAAGGAACCCTACGGGCCCCTACAGAACACTACTGGCTCCTGCGGTACTCTACAGGCCTCTAGGGAACCTACGAAGCTCTACGGAACCCTATGGATCCTTACGGAACAGTACGGGCCCCTTCAGACCTCTGCGGGCGCTTATGGAAACCTACAGGACCCTACGGAACTGTACGAGACTCTACAGGCCCCTACGGAACCGTACGAGACTCTACAGGTCCCTTGGGAACATCACCGGCCCCTACGGAACCCTACACAACCCTCCGGAAACATATGGCACCCTACAAGCTCCTACCAACCCCTGCGGGCACTTACACAACCCTACAGGTCCCTACGGAAATCTACGGGACTCCACGGGCCCCTAGGGAACCCTACAGATTTCGATGGAACGTTACGAGCCCCTCTGGAACCCTACAGAATACCCCAGGACCCGACAGCACTCTACAAGACCCTTAGCAACACAACGGAACCTCACTAAAACCCTATGGGCTCCTACAGAACACTGCAGGTGCCTACGGAACCCTACAGACCCCTACGGAATACTACCAGCCACTACGGAAACCTATGGCCCCTACGGAACTCTACGGAACCTGACAGAAACACTGTGGGCCCCTACAGGCCCTTGCGGGCACTTGCAGAACTCTGCAGGAACCCACGGAACTTTATGGAACCCTACCAGCCCCTACGGAAGCCTAAAGACCCTTGCAGGCAGTTACGGAACGGTACAGGGCCCTACGGAACTTTACCAGCCACTACGGAACTCTACGGGCCCCTACGGAACCCTGCAGAACCCTCCGGAACCTTACAGAACCCCACAGACTCCTACAGACTCCTGCGGGCACTTACACAACCCTACAGGTCCCTACGGAAATCTACGGGACTCCACGGGCCCCTAGGGAACCCTACAGATCTTGACGGAACCCTACGAGCCCCTCTGGAACCCTACAGAATACTCCAGGACCCGACAGCACTCTACAAGACCCTTAGCGACACAACGGAACCTCACTAAAACCCTATGGGCTCCTACAGAACACTGCAGGCGCCTACGGAACCCTACAGACCGCTACGGAACCCTACAGACACCTGCTGGCACTTACAGAACCCTGCAGGCCCCTACGGAACCCTACAGGTCCATACAGAACCCCACAGGGCCCTACGGAACTTTACCAGCCACTACGGAACTCTACGGGCCCCTACGGAACCCTGCAGAACCCTCCGGAACCTTACAGAATCCCACAGACTCCTGCGGGCACTTACACAACCCTACAGGCCCTTACGGAACACTGCCAGCCCCTATGGAAGGAACCCTACGGGCCCCTACAGAACACTACTGGCTCCTGCGGTACTCTACAGGCCTCTAAGGAACCTACGAAGCTCTACGGAGCCCTATGGATCCTTACGGAACAGTACGGGCCCCTTCAGACCTCTGCGGGCGCTTATGGAAACCTACAGGACCCTACGGAACTGTACGAGACTCTACAGGCCCCTACGGAACCGTACGAGACTCTACAGGTCCCTTGGGAACATCACCGGCCCCTACGGAACCCTACACAACCCTCCGGAAACATATGGAACCCTACAAGCTCCTACCAACCCCTGCGGGCACTTACACAACCCTACAGGTCCCTACGGAAATCTACGGGACTCCACGGGCACCTAGGGAACCCTACAGATTTCGACGGAACGTTACGAGCCCCTCTGGAACCCTACAGAATACCCCAGGACCCGACAGCACTCTACAAGACCCTTAGCAACACAACGGAACCTCACTAAAACCCTATGGGCTCCTACAGAACACTGCAGGTGCCTACGGAACCCTACAGACCCCTACGGAATACTACCAGCCACTACGGAAACCTATGGCCCCTACGGAACTCTACGGAACCTGACAGAAACACTGTGGGCCCCTACAGGCCCTTGCGGGCACTTGCAGAACTCTGCAGGAACCCACGGAACTTTATGGAACCCTACCAGCCCCTACGGAAGCCTAAAGACCCTTGCAGGCAGTTACGGAACGGTACAGGGCCCTACGGAACTTTACCAGCCACTACGGAACTCTACGGGCCCCTACGGAACCCTGCAGAACCCTCCGGAACCTTACAGAACCCCACAGACTCCTACAGACTCCTGCGGGCACTTACACAACCCTACAGGTCCCTACGGAAATCTACGGGACTCCACGGGCCCCTAGGGAACCCTACAGATCTTGACGGAACCCTACGAGCCCCTCTGGAACCCTACAGAATACTCCAGGACCCGACAGCACTCTACAAGACCCTTAGCGACACAACGGAACCTCACTAAAACCCTATGGGCTCCTACAGAACACTGCAGGCGCCTACGGAACCCTACAGACCGCTACGGAACCCTACAGACACCTGCTGGCACTTACAGAACCCTGCAGGCCCC
Organism: Numenius arquata; assembly: GCF_964106895.1. Classification (NCBI taxonomy): domain Eukaryota; kingdom Metazoa; phylum Chordata; class Aves; order Charadriiformes; family Scolopacidae; genus Numenius; species Numenius arquata. The sequence continues at coordinate 149,493 of NW_027415602.1, forward strand.
TACGGAACCCTACAGGTCCATACAGAACCCCACAGGGCCCTACGGAACTTTACCAGCCACTACGGAACTCTACGGGCCCCTACGGAACCCTGCAGAACCCTCCGGAACCTTACAGAACCCCACAGACTCCTACAGACTCCTGCGGGCACTTACACAACCCTACAGGCCCTTACGGAACACTGCCAGCCCCTATGGAAGGAACCCTACGGGCCCCTACAGAACACTACTGGCTCCTGCGGTACTCTACAGGCCTCTAAGGAACCTACGAAGCTCTACGGAGCCCTATGGATCCTTACGGAACAGTACGGGCCCCTTCAGACCTCTGCGGGCGCTTATGGAAACCTACAGGACCCTACGGAACTGTACGAGACTCTACAGGCCCCTACGGAACCGTACGAGACTCTACAGGTCCCTTGGGAACATCACCGGCCCCTACGGAACCCTACACAACCCTCCGGAAACATATGGCACCCTACAAGCTCCTACCAACCCCTGCGGGCACTTACACAACCCTACAGGTCCCTACGGAAATCTACGGGACTCCACGGGCCCCTAGGGAACCCTACAGATTTCGACGGAACGTTACGAGCCCCTCTGGAACCCTACAGAATACTCCAGGACCCGACAGCACTCTACAAGACCCTTAGCAACACAACGGAACCTCACTAAAACCCTATGGGCTCCTACAGAACACTGCAGGTGCCTACGGAACCCTACAGACCCCTACGGAATACTACCAGCCACTACGGAAACCTATGGCCCCTACGGAACTCTACGGAACCTGACAGAAACACTGTGGGCCCCTACAGGCCCTTACGGGCACTTGCAGAACTCTGCAGGAACCCACGGAACTTTATGGAACCCTACCAGCCCCTACGGAAGCCTAAAGACCCTTGCAGGCAGTTACGGAAAACCACAGGCCCCTACGGAACCCTACAGACACCTGCTGGCACTTTCAGAACCCTGCAGGCCCCTACGGAACCCTACAGGTCCATACAGAACCCCACAGGGCCCTACGGAACTTTACCAGCCACTACGGAACTCTACGGGCCCCTACGGAACCCTGCAGAACCCTCCGGAACCTTACAGAATCCCACAGACTCCTGCGGGCACTTACACAACCCTACAGGCCCTTACGGAACACTGCCAGCCCCTATGGAAGGAACCCTACGGGCCCCTACAGAACACTACTGGCTCCTGCGGTACTCTACAGGCCTCTAGGGAACCTACGAAGCTCTACGGAACCCTATGGATCCTTACGGAACAGTACGGGCCCCTTCAGACCTCTGCGGGCGCTTATGGAAACCTACAGGACCCTACGGAACTGTACGAGACTCTACAGGCCCCTACGGAACCGTACGAGACTCTACAGGTCCCTTGGGAACATCACCGGCCCCTACGGAACCCTACACAACCCTCCGGAAACATATGGCACCCTACAAGCTCCTACCAACCCCTGCGGGCACTTACACAACCCTACAGGTCCCTACGGAAATCTACGGGACTCCACGGGCCCCTAGGGAACCCTACAGATTTCGATGGAACGTTACGAGCCCCTCTGGAACCCTACAGAATACCCCAGGACCCGACAGCACTCTACAAGACCCTTAGCAACACAACGGAACCTCACTAAAACCCTATGGGCTCCTACAGAACACTGCAGGTGCCTACGGAACCCTACAGACCCCTACGGAATACTACCAGCCACTACGGAAACCTATGGCCCCTACGGAACTCTACGGAACCTGACAGAAACACTGTGGGCCCCTACAGGCCCTTGCGGGCACTTGCAGAACTCTGCAGGAACCCACGGAACTTTATGGAACCCTACCAGCCCCTACGGAAGCCTAAAGACCCTTGCAGGCAGTTACGGAACGGTACAGGGCCCTACGGAACTTTACCAGCCACTACGGAACTCTACGGGCCCCTACGGAACCCTGCAGAACCCTCCGGAACCTTACAGAACCCCACAGACTCCTACAGACTCCTGCGGGCACTTACACAACCCTACAGGTCCCTACGGAAATCTACGGGACTCCACGGGCCCCTAGGGAACCCTACAGATCTTGACGGAACCCTACGAGCCCCTCTGGAACCCTACAGAATACTCCAGGACCCGACAGCACTCTACAAGACCCTTAGCGACACAACGGAACCTCACTAAAACCCTATGGGCTCCTACAGAACACTGCAGGCGCCTACGGAACCCTACAGACCGCTACGGAACCCTACAGACACCTGCTGGCACTTACAGAACCCTGCAGGCCCCTACGGAACCCTACAGGTCCATACAGAACCCCACAGGGCCCTACGGAACTTTACCAGCCACTACGGAACTCTACGGGCCCCTACGGAACCCTGCAGAACCCTCCGGAACCTTACAGAATCCCACAGACTCCTGCGGGCACTTACACAACCCTACAGGCCCTTACGGAACACTGCCAGCCCCTATGGAAGGAACCCTACGGGCCCCTACAGAACACTACTGGCTCCTGCGGTACTCTACAGGCCTCTAAGGAACCTACGAAGCTCTACGGAGCCCTATGGATCCTTACGGAACAGTACGGGCCCCTTCAGACCTCTGCGGGCGCTTATGGAAACCTACAGGACCCTACGGAACTGTACGAGACTCTACAGGCCCCTACGGAACCGTACGAGACTCTACAGGTCCCTTGGGAACATCACTGGCCCCTACGGAACCCTACACAACCCTCCGGAAACATATGGAACCCTACAAGCTCCTACCAACCCCTGCGGGCACTTACACAACCCTACAGGTCCCTACGGAAATCTACGGGACTCCACGGGCCCCTAGGGAACCCTACAGATTTCGACGGAACGTTACGAGCCCCTCTGGAACCCTACAGAATACCCCAGGACCCGACAGCACTCTACAAGACCCTTAGCAACACAACGGAACCTCACTAAAACCCTATGGGCTCCTACAGAACACTGCAGGTGCCTACGGAACCCTACAGACCCCTACGGAATACTACCAGCCACTACGGAAACCTATGGCCCCTACGGAACTCTACGGAACCTGACAGAAACACTGTGGGCCCCTACAGGCCCTTGCGGGCACTTGCAGAACTCTGCAGGAACCCACGGAACTTTATGGAACCCTACCAGCCCCTACGGAAGCCTAAAGACCCTTGCAGGCAGTTACGGAACGGTACAGGGCCCTACGGAACTTTACCAGCCACTACGGAACTCTACGGGCCCCTACGGAACCCTGCAGAACCCTCCGGAACCTTACAGAATCCCACAGACTCCTACAGACTCCTGCGGGCACTTACACAACCCTACAGGTCCCTACGGAAATCTACGGGACTCCACGGGCCCCTAGGGAACCCTACAGATCTTGACGGAACCCTACGAGCCCCTCTGGAACCCTACAGAATACTCCAGGACCCGACGGCACTCTACAAGACCCTTAGCGACACAACGGAACCTCACTAAAACCCTATGGGCTCCTACAGAACACTGCAGGCGCCTACGGAACCCTACAGACCGCTACGGAACCCTACAGACACCTGCTGGCACTTACAGAACCCTGCAGGCCCCTACGGAACCCTACAGGTCCATACAGAACTCCACAGGGCCCTACGGAACTTTACCAGCCACTACGGAACTCTACGGGCCCCTACGGAACCCTGCAGAACCCTCCGGAACCTTACAGAATCCCACAGACTCCTACAGACTCCTGCGGGCACTTACACAACCCTACAGGTCCCTAGGGAAATCTACGGGACTCCACGGGCTCCTAGGGAACCCTACAGATCTTGACGGAACCCTACGAGCCCCTCTGGAACCCTACAGAATACTCCAGGACCCGACAGCACTCTACAAGACCCTTAGCAACACAACGGAACCTCACTAAAACCCTATGGGCTCCTACAGAACACTGCAGGTGCCTACGGAACCCTACAGACCCCTACGGAATACTACCAGCCACTACGGAAACCTATGGCCCCTACGGAACCTGACAGAAACACTGTGGGCCCCTACAGGCCCTTACGGGCACTTGCAGAACTCTGCAGGAACCCACGGAACTTTATGGAACCCTACCAGCCCCTACGGAAGCCTAAAGACCCTTGCAGGCAGTTACGGAAAACCACAGGCCCCTACGGAACCCTACAGACACCTGCTGGCACTTTCAGAACCCTGCAGGCCCCTACGGAACCCTACAGGTCCATACAGAACCCCACAGGGCCCTACGGAACTTTACCAGCCACTACGGAACTCTACGGGCCCCTACGGAACCCTGCAGAACCCTCCGGAACCTTACAGAATCCCACAGACTCCTGCGGGCACTTACACAACCCTACAGGCCCTTACGGAACACTGCCAGCCCCTATGGAAGGAACCCTACGGGCCCCTACAGAACACTACTGGCTCCTGCGGTACTCTACAGGCCTCTAGGGAACCTACGAAGCTCTACGGAGCCCTGTGGATCCTTACGGAACAGTACGGGCCCCTTCAGACCTCTGCGGGCGCTTATGGAAACCTACAGGACCCTACGGAACTGTACGAGACTCTACAGGCCCCTACGGAACCGTACGAGACTCTACAGGTCCCTTGGGAACATCACCGGCCCCTACGGAACCCTACACAACCCTCCGGAAACATATGGCACCCTACAAGCTCCTACCAACCCCTGCGGGCACTTACACAGCCCTACAGGTCCCTACGGAAATCTACGGGACTCCACGGGCCCCTAGGGAACCCTACAGATTTCGACGGAACCTTACGAGCCCCTCTGGAACCCTACAGAATACTCCAGGACCCGACAGCACTCTACAAGACCCTTAGCAACACAACGGAACCTCACTAAAACCCTATGGGCTCCTACAGAACACTGCAGGTGCCTACGGAACCCTACAGACCCCTACGGAATACTACCAGCCACTACGGAAACCTATGGCCCCTACGGAACTCTACGGAACCTGACAGAAACACTGTGGGCCCCTACAGGCCCTTGCGGGCACTTGCAGAACTCTGCAGGAACCCACGGAACTTTATGGAACCCTACCAGCCCCTACGGAAGCCTAAAGACCCTTGCAGGCAGTTACGGAACGGTACAGGGCCCTACGGAACTTTACCAGCCACTACGGAACTCTACGGGCCCCTACGGAACCCTGCAGAACCCTCCGGAACCTTACAGAATCCCACAGACTCCTACAGACTCCTGCGGGCACTTACACAACCCTACAGGTCCCTACGGAAATCTACGGGACTCCACGGGCCCCTAGGGAACCCTACAGATCTTGACGGAACCCTACGAGCCCCTCTGGAACCCTACAGAATACTCCAGGACCCGACAGCACTCTACAAGACCCTTAGCGACACAACGGAACCTCACTAAAACCCTATGGGCTCCTACAGAACACTGCAGGCGCCTACGGAACCCTACAGACCGCTACGGAACCCTACAGACACCTGCTGGCACTTACAGAACCCTGCAGGCCCCTACGGAACCCTACAGGTCCATACAGAACCCCACAGGGCCCTACGGAACTTTACCAGCCACTACGGAACTCTACGGGCCCCTACGGAACCCTGCAGAACCCTCCGGAACCTTACAGAATCCCACAGACTCCTGCGGGCACTTACACAACCCTACAGGCCCTTACGGAACACTGCCAGCCCCTATGGAAGGAACCCTACGGGCCCCTACAGAACACTACTGGCTCCTGCGGTACTCTACAGGCCTCTAGGGAACCTACGAAGCTCTACGGAGCCCTATGGATCCTTACGGAACAGTACGGGCCCCTTCAGACCTCTGCGGGCGCTTATGGAAACCTACAGGCCCCTACGGAACCGTACGAGACTCTACAGGCCCCTACGGAACCGTACGAGACTCTACAGGTCCCTTGGGAACATCACCGGCCCCTACGGAACCCTACACAACCCTCCGGAAACATATGGCACCCTACAAGCTCCTACCAACCCCTGCGGGCACTTACACAGCCCTACAGGTCCCTACGGAAATCTACGGGACTCCACGGGCCCCTAGGGAACCCTACAGATTTCGACGGAACCTTACGAGCCCCTCTGGAACCCTACAGAATACTCCAGGACCCAACAGCACTCTACAAGACCCTTAGCAACACAACGGAACCTCACTAAAACCCTATGGGCTCCTACAGAACACTGCAGGTGCCTACGGAACCCTACAGACCCCTACGGAATACTACCAGCCACTACGGAAACCTATGGCCCCTACGGAACTCTACGGAACCTGACAGAAACACTGTGGGCCCCTACAGGCCCTTGCGGGCACTTGCAGAACTCTGCAGGAACCCACGGAACTTTATGGAACCCTACCAGCCCCTACGGAAGCCTAAAGACCCTTGCAGGCAGTTACGGAACGGTACAGGGCCCTACGGAACTTTACCAGCCACTACGGAACTCTACGGGCCCCTACGGAACCCTGCAGAACCCTCCGGAACCTTACAGAACCCCACAGACTCCTACAGACTCCTGCGGGCACTTACACAACCCTACAGGTCCCTACGGAAATCTACGGGACTCCACGGGCCCCTAGGGAACCCTACAGATCTTGACGGAACCCTACGAGCCCCTCTGGAACCCTACAGAATACTCCAGGACCCGACAGCACTCTACAAGACCCTTAGCGACACAACGGAACCTCACTAAAACCCTATGGGCTCCTACAGAACACTGCAGGCGCCTACGGAACCCTACAGACCGCTACGGAACCCTACAGACACCTGCTGGCACTTACAGAACCCTGCAGGCCCCTACGGAACCCTACAGGTCCATACAGAACCCCACAGGGCCCTACGGAACTTTACCAGCCACTACGGAACTCTACGGGCCCCTACGGAACCCTGCAGAACCCTCCGGAACCTTACAGAATCCCACAGACTCCTACAGACTCCTGCGGGCACTTACACAACCCTACAGGCCCTTACGGAACACTGCCAGCCCCTATGGAAGGAACCCTACGGGCCCCTACAGAACACTACTGGCTCCTGCGGTACTCTACAGGCCTCTAAGGAACCTACGAAGCTCTACGGAGCCCTATGGATCCTTACGGAACAGTACGGGCCCCTTCAGACCTCTGCGGGCGCTTATGGAAACCTACAGGACCCTACGGAACTGTACGAGACTCTACAGGCCCCTACGGAACCGTACGAGACTCTACAGGTCCCTTGGGAACATCACCGGCCCCTACGGAACCCTACACAACCCTCCGGAAACATATGGCACCCTACAAGCTCCTACCAACCCCTGCGGGCACTTACACAACCCTACAGGTCCCTACGGAAATCTACGGGACTCCACGGGCCCCTAGGGAACCCTACAGATTTCGACGGAACGTTACGAGCCCCTCTGGAACCCTACAGAATACTCCAGGACCCGACAGCACTCTAAAAGACCCTTAGCAACACAACGGAACCTCACTAAAACCCTATGGGCTCCTACAGAACACTGCAGGTGCCTACGGAACCCTACAGACCCCTACAGAATACTACCAGCCACTACGGAAACCTATGGCCCCTACGGAACTCTGCGGAACCTGACAGAAACACTGTGGGCCCCTACAGGCCCTTGCGGGCACTTGCAGAACTCTGCAGGAACCCACGGAACTTTATGGAACCCTACCAGCCCCTACGGAAGCCTAAAGACCCTTGCAGGCAGTTACGGAACGGTACAGGGCCCTACGGAACTTTACCAGCCACTACGGAACTCTACGGGCCCCTACGGAACCCTGCAGAACCCTCCGGAACCTTACAGAATCCCACAGACTCCTACAGACTCCTGCGGGCACTTACACAACCCTACAGGTCCCTAGGGAAATCTACGGGACTCCACGGGCTCCTAGGGAACCCTACAGATCTTGACGGAACCCTACGAGCCCCTCTGGAACCCTACAGAATACTCCAGGACCCGACAGCACTCTACAAGACCCTTAGCAACACAACGGAACCTCACTAAAACCCTATGGGCTCCTACAGAACACTGCAGGTGCCTACGGAACCCTACAGACCCCTACGGAATACTACCAGCCACTACGGAAACCTATGGCCCCTACGGAACCTGACAGAAACACTGTGGGCCCCTACAGGCCCTTACGGGCACTTGCAGAACTCTGCAGGAACCCACGGAACTTTATGGAACCCTACCAGCCCCTACGGAAGCCTAAAGACCCTTGCAGGCAGTTACGGAAAACCACAGGCCCCTACGGAACCCTACAGACACCTGCTGGCACTTTCAGAACCCTGCAGGCCCCTACGGAACCCTACAGGTCCATACAGAACCCCACAGGGCCCTACGGAACTTTACCAGCCACTACGGAACTCTACGGGCCCCTACGGAACCCTGCAGAACCCTCCGGAACCTTACAGAATCCCACAGACTCCTGCGGGCACTTACACAACCCTACAGGCCCTTACGGAACACTGCCAGCCCCTATGGAAGGAACCCTACGGGCCCCTACAGAACACTACTGGCTCCTGCGGTACTCTACAGGCCTCTAGGGAACCTACGAAGCTCTACGGAGCCCTGTGGATCCTTACGGAACAGTACGGGCCCCTTCAGACCTCTGCGGGCGCTTATGGAAACCTACAGGACCCTACGGAACTGTACGAGACTCTACAGGCCCCTACGGAACCGTACGAGACTCTACAGGTCCCTTGGGAACATCACCGGCCCCTACGGAACCCTACACAACCCTCCGGAAACATATGGCACCCTACAAGCTCCTACCAACCCCTGCGGGCACTTACACAGCCCTACAGGTCCCTACGGAAATCTACGGGACTCCACGGGCCCCTAGGGAACCCTACAGATTTCGACGGAACCTTACGAGCCCCTCTGGAACCCTACAGAATACTCCAGGACCCGACAGCACTCTACAAGACCCTTAGCAACACAACGGAACCTCACTAAAACCCTATGGGCTCCTACAGAACACTGCAGGTGCCTACGGAACCCTACAGACCCCTACGGAATACTACCAGCCACTACGGAAACCTATGGCCCCTACGGAACTCTACGGAACCTGACAGAAACACTGTGGGCCCCTACAGGCCCTTGCGGGCACTTGCAGAACTCTGCAGGAACCCACGGAACTTTATGGAACCCTACCAGCCCCTACGGAAGCCTAAAGACCCTTGCAGGCAGTTACGGAACGGTACAGGGCCCTACGGAACTTTACCAGCCACTACGGAACTCTACGGGCCCCTACGGAACCCTGCAGAACCCTCCGGAACCTTACAGAATCCCACAGACTCCTACAGACTCCTGCGGGCACTTACACAACCCTACAGGTCCCTACGGAAATCTACGGGACTCCACGGGCCCCTAGGGAACCCTACAGATCTTGACGGAACCCTACGAGCCCCTCTGGAACCCTACAGAATACTCCAGGACCCGACAGCACTCTACAAGACCCTTAGCGACACAACGGAACCTCACTAAAACCCTATGGGCTCCTACAGAACACTGCAGGCGCCTACGGAACCCTACAGACCGCTACGGAACCCTACAGACACCTGCTGGCACTTACAGAACCCTGCAGGCCCCTACGGAACCCTACAGGTCCATACAGAACCCCACAGGGCCCTACGGAACTTTACCAGCCACTACGGAACTCTACGGGCCCCTACGGAACCCTGCAGAACCCTCCGGAACCTTACAGAATCCCACAGACTCCTGCGGGCACTTACACAACCCTACAGGCCCTTACGGAACACTGCCAGCCCCTATGGAAGGAACCCTACGGGCCCCTACAGAACACTACTGGCTCCTGCGGTACTCTACAGGCCTCTAGGGAACCTACGAAGCTCTACGGAGCCCTATGGATCCTTACGGAACAGTACGGGCCCCTTCAGACCTCTGCGGGCGCTTATGGAAACCTACAGGCCCCTACGGAACCGTACGAGACTCTACAGGCCCCTACGGAACCGTACGAGACTCTACAGGTCCCTTGGGAACATCACCGGCCCCTACGGAACCCTACACAACCCTCCGGAAACATATGGCACCCTACAAGCTCCTACCAACCCCTGCGGGCACTTACACAGCCCTACAGGTCCCTACGGAAATCTACGGGACTCCACGGGCCCCTAGGGAACCCTACAGATTTCGACGGAACCTTACGAGCCCCTCTGGAACCCTACAGAATACTCCAGGACCCAACAGCACTCTACAAGACCCTTAGCAACACAACGGAACCTCACTAAAACCCTATGGGCTCCTACAGAACACTGCAGGTGCCTACGGAACCCTACAGACCCCTACGGAATACTACCAGCCACTACGGAAACCTATGGCCCCTACGGAACTCTACGGAACCTGACAGAAACACTGTGGGCCCCTACAGGCCCTTGCGGGCACTTGCAGAACTCTGCAGGAACCCACGGAACTTTATGGAACCCTACCAGCCCCTACGGAAGCCTAAAGACCCTTGCAGGCAGTTACGGAACGGTACAGGGCCCTACGGAACTTTACCAGCCACTACGGAACTCTACGGGCCCCTACGGAACCCTGCAGAACCCTCCGGAACCTTACAGAACCCCACAGACTCCTACAGACTCCTGCGGGCACTTACACAACCCTACAGGTCCCTACGGAAATCTACGGGACTCCACGGGCCCCTAGGGAACCCTACAGATCTTGACGGAACCCTACGAGCCCCTCTGGAACCCTACAGAATACTCCAGGACCCGACAGCACTCTACAAGACCCTTAGCGACACAACGGAACCTCACTAAAACCCTATGGGCTCCTACAGAACACTGCAGGCGCCTACGGAACCCTACAGACCGCTACGGAACCCTACAGACACCTGCTGGCACTTACAGAACCCTGCAGGCCCCTACGGAACCCTACAGGTCCATACAGAACCCCACAGGGCCCTACGGAACTTTACCAGCCACTACGGAACTCTACGGGCCCCTACGGAACCCTGCAGAACCCTCCGGAACCTTACAGAATCCCACAGACTCCTACAGACTCCTGCGGGCACTTACACAACCCTACAGGCCCTTACGGAACACTGCCAGCCCCTATGGAAGGAACCCTACGGGCCCCTACAGAACACTACTGGCTCCTGCGGTACTCTACAGGCCTCTAAGGAACCTACGAAGCTCTACGGAGCCCTATGGATCCTTACGGAACAGTACGGGCCCCTTCAGACCTCTGCGGGCGCTTATGGAAACCTACAGGACCCTACGGAACTGTACGAGACTCTACAGGCCCCTACGGAACCGTACGAGACTCTACAGGTCCCTTGGGAACATCACCGGCCCCTACGGAACCCTACACAACCCTCCGGAAACATATGGCACCCTACAAGCTCCTACCAACCCCTGCGGGCACTTACACAACCCTACAGGTCCCTACGGAAATCTACGGGACTCCACGGGCCCCTAGGGAACCCTACAGATTTCGACGGAACGTTACGAGCCCCTCTGGAACCCTACAGAATACTCCAGGACCCGACAGCACTCTACAAGACCCTTAGCAACACAACGGAACCTCACTAAAACCCTATGGGCTCCTACAGAACACTGCAGGTGCCTACGGAACCCTACAGACCCCTACGGAATACTACCAGCCACTACGGAAACCTATGGCCCCTACGGAACTCTACGGAACCTGACAGAAACACTGTGGGCCCCTACAGGCCCTTGCGGGCACTTGCAGAACTCTGCAGGAACCCACGGAACTTTATGGAACCCTACCAGCCCCTACGGAAGCCTAAAGACCCTTGCAGGCAGTTACGGAACGGTACAGGGCCCTACGGAACTTTACCAGCCACTACGGAACTCTACGGGCCCCTAGGGAACCCTGCAGAACCCTCCGGAACCTTACAGAATCCCACAGACTCCTACAGACTCCTGCGGGCACTTACACAACCCTACAGGTCCCTACGGAAATCTACGGGACTCCACGGGCCCCTAGGGAACCCTACAGATCTTGACGGAACCCTACGAGCCCCTCTGGAACCCTACAGAATACTCCAGGACCCGACAGCACTCTACAAGACCCTTAGCAACACAACGGAACCTCACTAAAACCCTATGGGCTCCTACAGAACACTGCAGGTGCCTACGGAACCCTACAGACCCCTACGGAATACTACCAGCCACTACGGAAACCTATGGCCCCTACGGAACCTGACAGAAACACTGTGGGCCCCTACAGGCCCTTACGGGCACTTGCAGAACTCTGCAGGAACCCACGGAACTTTATGGAACCCTACCAGCCCCTACGGAAGCCTAAAGACCCTTGCAGGCAGTTACGGAAAACCACAGGCCCCTACGGAACCCTACAGACACCTGCTGGCACTTTCAGAACCCTGCAGGCCCCTACGGAACCCTACAGGTCCATACAGAACCCCACAGGGCCCTACGGAACTTTACCAGCCACTACGGAACTCTACGGGCCCCTACGGAACCCTGCAGAACCCTCCGGAACCTTACAGAATCCCACAGACTCCTGCGGGCACTTACACAACCCTACAGGCCCTTACGGAACACTGCCAGCCCCTATGGAAGGAACCCTACGGGCCCCTACAGAACACTACTGGCTCCTGCGGTACTCTACAGGCCTCTAGGGAACCTACGAAGCTCTACGGAACCCTATGGATCCTTACGGAACAGTACGGGCCCCTTCAGACCTCTGCGGGCGCTTATGGAAACCTACAGGACCCTACGGAACTGTACGAGACTCTACAGGCCCCTACGGAACCGTACGAGACTCTACAGGTCCCTTGGGAACATCACCGGCCCCTACGGAACCCTACACAACCCTCCGGAAACATATGGCACCCTACAAGCTCCTACCAACCCCTGCGGGCACTTACACAACCCTACAGGTCCCTACGGAAATCTACGGGACTCCACGGGCCCCTAGGGAACCCTACAGATTTCGATGGAACGTTACGAGCCCCTCTGGAACCCTACAGAATACCCCAGGACCCGACAGCACTCTACAAGACCCTTAGCAACACAACGGAACCTCACTAAAACCCTATGGGCTCCTACAGAACACTGCAGGTGCCTACGGAACCCTACAGACCCCTACGGAATACTACCAGCCACTACGGAAACCTATGGCCCCTACGGAACTCTACGGAACCTGACAGAAACACTGTGGGCCCCTACAGGCCCTTGCGGGCACTTGCAGAACTCTGCAGGAACCCACGGAACTTTATGGAACCCTACCAGCCCCTACGGAAGCCTAAAGACCCTTGCAGGCAGTTACGGAACGGTACAGGGCCCTACGGAACTTTACCAGCCACTACGGAACTCTACGGGCCCCTACGGAACCCTGCAGAACCCTCCGGAACCTTACAGAACCCCACAGACTCCTACAGACTCCTGCGGGCACTTACACAACCCTACAGGTCCCTACGGAAATCTACGGGACTCCACGGGCCCCTAGGGAACCCTACAGATCTTGACGGAACCCTACGAGCCCCTCTGGAACCCTACAGAATACTCCAGGACCCGACGGCACTCTACAAGACCCTTAGCGACACAACGGAACCTCACTAAAACCCTATGGGCTCCTACAGAACACTGCAGGCGCCTACGGAACCCTACAGACCGCTACGGAACCCTACAGACACCTGCTGGCACTTACAGAACCCTGCAGGCCCCTACGGAACCCTACAGGTCCATACAGAACCCCACAGGGCCCTACGGAACTTTACCAGCCACTACGGAACTCTACGGGCCCCTACGGAACCCTGCAGAACCCTCCGGAACCTTACAGAATCCCACAGACTCCTGCGGGCACTTACACAACCCTACAGGCCCTTACGGAACACTGCCAGCCCCTATGGAAGGAACCCTACGGGCCCCTACAGAACACTACTGGCTCCTGCGGTACTCTACAGGCCTCTAAGGAACCTACGAAGCTCTACGGAGCCCTATGGATCCTTACGGAACAGTACGGGCCCCTTCAGACCTCTGCGGGCGCTTATGGAAACCTACAGGACCCTACGGAACTGTACGAGACTCTACAGGCCCCTACGGAACCGTACGAGACTCTACAGGTCCCTTGGGAACATCACCGGCCCCTACGGAACCCTACACAACCCTCCGGAAACATATGGAACCCTACAAGCTCCTACCAACCCCTGCGGGCACTTACACAACCCTACAGGTCCCTACGGAAATCTACGGGACTCCACGGGCCCCTAGGGAACCCTACAGATTTCGACGGAACGTTACGAGCCCCTCTGGAACCCTACAGAATACCCCAGGACCCGACAGCACTCTACAAGACCCTTAGCGACACAACGGAACCTCACTAAAACCCTATGGGCTCCTACAGAACACTGCAGGTGCCTACGGAACCCTACAGACCCCTACGGAATACTACCAGCCACTACGGAAACCTATGGCCCCTACGGAACTCTACGGAACCTGACAGAAACACTGTGGGCCCCTACAGGCCCTTGCGGGCACTTGCAGAACTCTGCAGGAACCCACGGAACTTTATGGAACCCTACCAGCCCCTACGGAAGCCTAAAGACCCTTGCAGGCAGTTACGGAACGGTACAGGGCCCTACGGAACTTTACCAGCCACTACGGAACTCTACGGGCCCCTAGGGAACCCTGCAGAACCCTCCGGAACCTTACAGAATCCCACAGACTCCTACAGACTCCTGCGGGCACTTACACAACCCTACAGGTCCCTACGGAAATCTACGGGACTCCACGGGCCCCTAGGGAACCCTACAGATCTTGACGGAACCCTACGAGCCCCTCTGGAACCCTACAGAATACTCCAGGACCCGACGGCACTCTACAAGACCCTTAGCGACACAACGGAACCTCACTAAAACCCTATGGGCTCCTACAGAACACTGCAGGCGCCTACGGAACCCTACAGACCGCTACGGAACCCTACAGACACCTGCTGGCACTTACAGAACCCTGCAGGCCCCTACGGAACCCTACAGGTCCATACAGAACCCCACAGGGCCCTACGGAACTTTACCAGCCACTACGGAACTCTACGGGCCCCTACGGAACCCTGCAGAACCCTCCGGAACCTTACAGAATCCCACAGACTCCTGCGGGCACTTACACAACCCTACAGGCCCTTACGGAACACTGCCAGCCCCTATGGAAGGAACCCTACGGGCCCCTACAGAACACTACTGGCTCCTGCGGTACTCTACAGGCCTCTAGGGAACCTACGAAGCTCTACGGAACCCTATGGATCCTTACGGAACAGTACGGGCCCCTTCAGACCTCTGCGGGCGCTTATGGAAACCTACAGGACCCTACGGAACTGTACGAGACTCTACAGGCCCCTACGGAACCGTACGAGACTCTACAGGTCCCTTGGGAACATCACCGGCCCCTACGGAACCCTACACAACCCTCCGGAAACATATGGCACCCTACAAGCTCCTACCAACCCCTGCGGGCACTTACACAACCCTACAGGTCCCTACGGAAATCTACGGGACTCCACGGGCCCCTAGGGAACCCTACAGATTTCGATGGAACGTTACGAGCCCCTCTGGAACCCTACAGAATACCCCAGGACCCGACAGCACTCTACAAGACCCTTAGCAACACAACGGAACCTCACTAAAACCCTATGGGCTCCTACAGAACACTGCAGGTGCCTACGGAACCCTACAGACCCCTACGGAATACTACCAGCCACTACGGAAACCTATGGCCCCTACGGAACTCTACGGAACCTGACAGAAACACTGTGGGCCCCTACAGGCCCTTGCGGGCACTTGCAGAACTCTGCAGGAACCCACGGAACTTTATGGAACCCTACCAGCCCCTACGGAAGCCTAAAGACCCTTGCAGGCAGTTACGGAACGGTACAGGGCCCTACGGAACTTTACCAGCCACTACGGAACTCTACGGGCCCCTACGGAACCCTGCAGAACCCTCCGGAACCTTACAGAACCCCACAGACTCCTACAGACTCCTGCGGGCACTTACACAACCCTACAGGTCCCTACGGAAATCTACGGGACTCCACGGGCCCCTAGGGAACCCTACAGATCTTGACGGAACCCTACGAGCCCCTCTGGAACCCTACAGAATACTCCAGGACCCGACAGCACTCTACAAGACCCTTAGCGACACAACAGAACCTCACTAAAACCCTATGGGCTCCTACAGAACACTGCAGGCGCCTACGGAACCCTACAGACCGCTACGGAACCCTACAGACACCTGCTGGCACTTACAGAACCCTGCAGGCCCCTACGGAACCCTACAGGTCCATACAGAACCCCACAGGGCCCTACGGAACTTTACCAGCCACTACGGAACTCTACGGGCCCCTACGGAACCCTGCAGAACCCTCCGGAACCTTACAGAATCCCACAGACTCCTACAGACTCCTGCGGGCACTTACACAACCCTACAGGCCCTTACGGAACACTGCCAGCCCCTATGGAAGGAACCCTACGGGCCCCTACAGAACACTACTGGCTCCTGCGGTACTCTACAGGCCTCTAAGGAACCTACGAAGCTCTACGGAGCCCTATGGATCCTTACGGAACAGTACGGGCCCCTTCAGACCTCTGCGGGCGCTTATGGAAACCTACAGGACCCTACGGAACTGTACGAGACTCTACAGGCCCCTACGGAACCGTACGAGACTCTACAGGTCCCTTGGGAACATCACCGGCCCCTACGGAACCCTACACAACCCTCCGGAAACATATGGCACCCTACAAGCTCCTACCAACCCCTGCGGGCACTTACACAACCCTACAGGTCCCTACGGAAATCTACGGGACTCCACGGGCCCCTAGGGAACCCTACAGATTTCGACGGAACGTTACGAGCCCCTCTGGAACCCTACAGAATACTCCAGGACCCGACAGCACTCTACAAGACCCTTAGCAACACAACGGAACCTCACTAAAACCCTATGGGCTCCTACAGAACACTGCAGGTGCCTACGGAACCCTACAGACCCCTACGGAATACTACCAGCCACTACGGAAACCTATGGCCCCTACGGAACTCTACGGAACCTGACAGAAACACTGTGGGCCCCTACAGGCCCTTGCGGGCACTTGCAGAACTCTGCAGGAACCCACGGAACTTTATGGAACCCTACCAGCCCCTACGGAAGCCTAAAGACCCTTGCAGGCAGTTACGGAACGGTACAGGGCCCTACGGAACTTTACCAGCCACTACGGAACTCTACGGGCCCCTAGGGAACCCTGCAGAACCCTCCGGAACCTTACAGAATCCCACAGACTCCTACAGACTCCTGCGGGCACTTACACAACCCTACAGGTCCCTACGGAAATCTACGGGACTCCACGGGCCCCTAGGGAACCCTACAGATCTTGACGGAACCCTACGAGCCCCTCTGGAACCCTACAGAATACTCCAGGACCCGACAGCACTCTACAAGACCCTTAGCAACACAACGGAACCTCACTAAAACCCTATGGGCTCCTACAGAACACTGCAGGTGCCTACGGAACCCTACAGACCCCTACGGAATACTACCAGCCACTACGGAAACCTATGGCCCCTACGGAACCTGACAGAAACACTGTGGGCCCCTACAGGCCCTTACGGGCACTTGCAGAACTCTGCAGGAACCCACGGAACTTTATGGAACCCTACCAGCCCCTACGGAAGCCTAAAGACCCTTGCAGGCAGTTACGGAAAACCACAGGCCCCTACGGAACCCTACAGACACCTGCTGGCACTTTCAGAACCCTGCAGGCCCCTACGGAACCCTACAGGTCCATACAGAACCCCACAGGGCCCTACGGAACTTTACCAGCCACTACGGAACTCTACGGGCCCCTACGGAACCCTGCAGAACCCTCCGGAACCTTACAGAATCCCACAGACTCCTGCGGGCACTTACACAACCCTACAGGCCCTTACGGAACACTGCCAGCCCCTATGGAAGGAACCCTACGGGCCCCTACAGAACACTACTGGCTCCTGCGGTACTCTACAGGCCTCTAGGGAACCTACGAAGCTCTACGGAACCCTATGGATCCTTACGGAACAGTACGGGCCCCTTCAGACCTCTGCGGGCGCTTATGGAAACCTACAGGACCCTACGGAACTGTACGAGACTCTACAGGCCCCTACGGAACCGTACGAGACTCTACAGGTCCCTTGGGAACATCACCGGCCCCTACGGAACCCTACACAACCCTCCGGAAACATATGGCACCCTACAAGCTCCTACCAACCCCTGCGGGCACTTACACAACCCTACAGGTCCCTACGGAAATCTACGGGACTCCACGGGCCCCTAGGGAACCCTACAGATTTCGATGGAACGTTACGAGCCCCTCTGGAACCCTACAGAATACCCCAGGACCCGACAGCACTCTACAAGACCCTTAGCAACACAACGGAACCTCACTAAAACCCTATGGGCTCCTACAGAACACTGCAGGTGCCTACGGAACCCTACAGACCCCTACGGAATACTACCAGCCACTACGGAAACCTATGGCCCCTACGGAACTCTACGGAACCTGACAGAAACACTGTGGGCCCCTACAGGCCCTTGCGGGCACTTGCAGAACTCTGCAGGAACCCACGGAACTTTATGGAACCCTACCAGCCCCTACGGAAGCCTAAAGACCCTTGCAGGCAGTTACGGAACGGTACAGGGCCCTACGGAACTTTACCAGCCACTACGGAACTCTACGGGCCCCTACGGAACCCTGCAGAACCCTCCGGAACCTTACAGAACCCCACAGACTCCTACAGACTCCTGCGGGCACTTACACAACCCTACAGGTCCCTACGGAAATCTACGGGACTCCACGGGCCCCTAGGGAACCCTACAGATCTTGACGGAACCCTACGAGCCCCTCTGGAACCCTACAGAATACTCCAGGACCCGACGGCACTCTACAAGACCCTTAGCGACACAACGGAACCTCACTAAAACCCTATGGGCTCCTACAGAACACTGCAGGCGCCTACGGAACCCTACAGACCGCTACGGAACCCTACAGACACCTGCTGGCACTTACAGAACCCTGCAGGCCCCTACGGAACCCTACAGGTCCATACAGAACCCCACAGGGCCCTACGGAACTTTACCAGCCACTACGGAACTCTACGGGCCCCTACGGAACCCTGCAGAACCCTCCGGAACCTTACAGAATCCCACAGACTCCTGCGGGCACTTACACAACCCTACAGGCCCTTACGGAACACTGCCAGCCCCTATGGAAGGAACCCTACGGGCCCCTACAGAACACTACTGGCTCCTGCGGTACTCTACAGGCCTCTAAGGAACCTACGAAGCTCTACGGAGCCCTATGGATCCTTACGGAACAGTACGGGCCCCTTCAGACCTCTGCGGGCGCTTATGGAAACCTACAGGACCCTACGGAACTGTACGAGACTCTACAGGCCCCTACGGAACCGTACGAGACTCTACAGGTCCCTTGGGAACATCACCGGCCCCTACGGAACCCTACACAACCCTCCGGAAACATATGGAACCCTACAAGCTCCTACCAACCCCTGCGGGCACTTACACAACCCTACAGGTCCCTACGGAAATCTACGGGACTCCACGGGCCCCTAGGGAACCCTACAGATTTCGACGGAACGTTACGAGCCCCTCTGGAACCCTACAGAATACCCCAGGACCCGACAGCACTCTACAAGACCCTTAGCGACACAACGGAACCTCACTAAAACCCTATGGGCTCCTACAGAACACTGCAGGTGCCTACGGAACCCTACAGACCCCTACGGAATACTACCAGCCACTACGGAAACCTATGGCCCCTACGGAACTCTACGGAACCTGACAGAAACACTGTGGGCCCCTACAGGCCCTTGCGGGCACTTGCAGAACTCTGCAGGAACCCACGGAACTTTATGGAACCCTACCAGCCCCTACGGAAGCCTAAAGACCCTTGCAGGCAGTTACGGAACGGTACAGGGCCCTACGGAACTTTACCAGCCACTACGGAACTCTACGGGCCCCTAGGGAACCCTGCAGAACCCTCCGGAACCTTACAGAATCCCACAGACTCCTACAGACTCCTGCGGGCACTTACACAACCCTACAGGTCCCTACGGAAATCTACGGGACTCCACGGGCACCTAGGGAACCCTACAGATCTTGACGGAACCCTACGAGCCCCTCTGGAACCCTACAGAATACTCCAGGACCCGACGGCACTCTACAAGACCCTTAGCGACACAACGGAACCTCACTAAAACCCTATGGGCTCCTACAGAACACTGCAGGCGCCTACGGAACCCTACAGACCGCTACGGAACCCTACAGACACCTGCTGGCACTTACAGAACCCTGCAGGCCCCTACGGAACCCTACAGGTCCATACAGAACCCCACAGGGCCCTACGGAACTTTACCAGCCACTACGGAACTCTACGGGCCCCTACGGAACCCTGCAGAACCCTCCGGAACCTTACAGAATCCCACAGACTCCTGCGGGCACTTACACAACCCTACAGGCCCTTACGGAACACTGCCAGCCCCTATGGAAGGAACCCTACGGGCCCCTACAGAACACTACTGGCTCCTGCGGTACTCTACAGGCCTCTAGGGAACCTACGAAGCTCTACGGAACCCTATGGATCCTTACGGAACAGTACGGGCCCCTTCAGACCTCTGC
This sequence comes from Numenius arquata, assembly GCF_964106895.1. Lineage (NCBI taxonomy): Eukaryota > Metazoa > Chordata > Aves > Charadriiformes > Scolopacidae > Numenius > Numenius arquata. The sequence goes on from NW_027415602.1 coordinate 170,124, forward strand.
GGGCGCTTATGGAAACCTACAGGACCCTACGGAACTGTACGAGACTCTACAGGCCCCTACGGAACCGTACGAGACTCTACAGGTCCCTTGGGAACATCACCGGCCCCTACGGAACCCTACACAACCCTCCGGAAACATATGGCACCCTACAAGCTCCTACCAACCCCTGCGGGCACTTACACAACCCTACAGGTCCCTACGGAAATCTACGGGACTCCACGGGCCCCTAGGGAACCCTACAGATTTCGATGGAACGTTACGAGCCCCTCTGGAACCCTACAGAATACCCCAGGACCCGACAGCACTCTACAAGACCCTTAGCAACACAACGGAACCTCACTAAAACCCTATGGGCTCCTACAGAACACTGCAGGTGCCTACGGAACCCTACAGACCCCTACGGAATACTACCAGCCACTACGGAAACCTATGGCCCCTACGGAACTCTACGGAACCTGACAGAAACACTGTGGGCCCCTACAGGCCCTTGCGGGCACTTGCAGAACTCTGCAGGAACCCACGGAACTTTATGGAACCCTACCAGCCCCTACGGAAGCCTAAAGACCCTTGCAGGCAGTTACGGAACGGTACAGGGCCCTACGGAACTTTACCAGCCACTACGGAACTCTACGGGCCCCTACGGAACCCTGCAGAACCCTCCGGAACCTTACAGAACCCCACAGACTCCTACAGACTCCTGCGGGCACTTACACAACCCTACAGGTCCCTACGGAAATCTACGGGACTCCACGGGCCCCTAGGGAACCCTACAGATCTTGACGGAACCCTACGAGCCCCTCTGGAACCCTACAGAATACTCCAGGACCCGACAGCACTCTACAAGACCCTTAGCGACACAACAGAACCTCACTAAAACCCTATGGGCTCCTACAGAACACTGCAGGCGCCTACGGAACCCTACAGACCGCTACGGAACCCTACAGACACCTGCTGGCACTTACAGAACCCTGCAGGCCCCTACGGAACCCTACAGGTCCATACAGAACCCCACAGGGCCCTACGGAACTTTACCAGCCACTACGGAACTCTACGGGCCCCTACGGAACCCTGCAGAACCCTCCGGAACCTTACAGAATCCCACAGACTCCTGCGGGCACTTACACAACCCTACAGGCCCTTACGGAACACTGCCAGCCCCTATGGAAGGAACCCTACGGGCCCCTACAGAACACTACTGGCTCCTGCGGTACTCTACAGGCCTCTAAGGAACCTACGAAGCTCTACGGAGCCCTATGGATCCTTACGGAACAGTACGGGCCCCTTCAGACCTCTGCGGGCGCTTATGGAAACCTACAGGACCCTACGGAACTGTACGAGACTCTACAGGCCCCTACGGAACCGTACGAGACTCTACAGGTCCCTTGGGAACATCACCGGCCCCTACGGAACCCTACACAACCCTCCGGAAACATATGGCACCCTACAAGCTCCTACCAACCCCTGCGGGCACTTACACAACCCTACAGGTCCCTACGGAAATCTACGGGACTCCACGGGCCCCTAGGGAACCCTACAGATTTCGACGGAACGTTACGAGCCCCTCTGGAACCCTACAGAATACCCCAGGACCCGACAGCACTCTACAAGACCCTTAGCAACACAACGGAACCTCACTAAAACCCTATGGGCTCCTACAGAACACTGCAGGTGCCTACGGAACCCTACAGACCCCTACGGAATACTACCAGCCACTACGGAAACCTATGGCCCCTACGGAACTCTACGGAACCTGACAGAAACACTGTGGGCCCCTACAGGCCCTTGCGGGCACTTGCAGAACTCTGCAGGAACCCACGGAACTTTATGGAACCCTACCAGCCCCTACGGAAGCCTAAAGACCCTTGCAGGCAGTTACGGAACGGTACAGGGCCCTACGGAACTTTACCAGCCACTACGGAACTCTACGGGCCCCTACGGAACCCTGCAGAACCCTCCGGAACCTTACAGAACCCCACAGACTCCTACAGACTCCTGCGGGCACTTACACAACCCTACAGGTCCCTACGGAAATCTACGGGACTCCACGGGCCCCTAGGGAACCCTACAGATCTTGACGGAACCCTACGAGCCCCTCTGGAACCCTACAGAATACTCCAGGACCCGACAGCACTCTACAAGACCCTTAGCGACACAACGGAACCTCACTAAAACCCTATGGGCTCCTACAGAACACTGCAGGTGCCTACGGAACCCTACAGACCCCTACGGAATACTACCAGCCACTACGGAAACCTATGGCCCCTACGGAACCTGACAGAAACACTGTGGGCCCCTACAGGCCCTTACGGGCACTTGCAGAACTCTGCAGGAACCCACGGAACTTTATGGAACCCTACCAGCCCCTACGGAAGCCTAAAGACCCTTGCAGGCAGTTACGGAAAACCACAGGCCCCTACGGAACCCTACAGACACCTGCTGGCATTTTCAGAACCCTGCAGGCCCCTACGGAACCCTACAGGTCCATACAGAACCCCACAGGGCCCTACGGAACTTTACCAGCCACTACGGAACTCTACGGGCCCCTACGGAACCCTGCAGAACCCTCCGGAACCTTACAGAATCCCACAGACTCCTGCGGGCACTTACACAACCCTACAGGCCCTTACGGAACACTGCCAGCCCCTATGGAAGGAACCCTACGGGCCCCTACAGAACACTACTGGCTCCTGCGGTACTCTACAGGCCTCTAGGGAACCTACGAAGCTCTACGGAGCCCTATGGATCCTTACGGAACAGTACGGGCCCCTTCAGACCTCTGCGGGCGCTTATGGAAACCTACAGGACCCTACGGAACTGTACGAGACTCTACAGGCCCCTACGGAACCGTACGAGACTCTACAGGTCCCTTGGGAACATCACCGGCCCCTACGGAACCCTACACAACCCTCCGGAAACATATGGCACCCTACAAGCTCCTACCAACCCCTGCGGGCACTTACACAGCCCTACAGGTCCCTACGGAAATCTACGGGACTCCACGGGCCCCTAGGGAACCCTACAGATTTCGACGGAACCTTACGAGCCCCTCTGGAACCCTACAGAATACTCCAGGACCCGACAGCACTCTACAAGACCCTTAGCAACACAACGGAACCTCACTAAAACCCTATGGGCTCCTACAGAACACTGCAGGTGCCTACGGAACCCTACAGACCCCTACGGAATACTACCAGCCACTACGGAAACCTATGGCCCCTACGGAACTCTACGGAACCTGACAGAAACACTGTGGGCCCCTACAGGCCCTTGCGGGCACTTGCAGAACTCTGCAGGAACCCACGGAACTTTATGGAACCCTACCAGCCCCTACGGAAGCCTAAAGACCCTTGCAGGCAGTTACGGAACGGTACAGGGCCCTACGGAACTTTACCAGCCACTACGGAACTCTACGGGCCCCTACGGAACCCTGCAGAACCCTCCGGAACCTTACAGAACCCCACAGACTCCTACAGACTCCTGCGGGCACTTACACAACCCTACAGGTCCCTACGGAAATCTACGGGACTCCACGGGCCCCTAGGGAACCCTACAGATCTTGACGGAACCCTACGAGCCCCTCTGGAACCCTACAGAATACTCCAGGACCCGACAGCACTCTACAAGACCCTTAGCGACACAACAGAACCTCACTAAAACCCTATGGGCTCCTACAGAACACTGCAGGCGCCTACGGAACCCTACAGACCGCTACGGAACCCTACAGACACCTGCTGGCACTTACAGAACCCTGCAGGCCCCTACGGAACCCTACAGGTCCATACAGAACCCCACAGGGCCCTACGGAACTTTACCAGCCACTACGGAACTCTACGGGCCCCTACGGAACCCTGCAGAACCCTCCGGAACCTTACAGAATCCCACAGACTCCTGCGGGCACTTACACAACCCTACAGGCCCTTACGGAACACTGCCAGCCCCTATGGAAGGAACCCTACGGGCCCCTACAGAACACTACTGGCTCCTGCGGTACTCTACAGGCCTCTAAGGAACCTACGAAGCTCTACGGAGCCCTATGGATCCTTACGGAACAGTACGGGCCCCTTCAGACCTCTGCGGGCGCTTATGGAAACCTACAGGACCCTACGGAACTGTACGAGACTCTACAGGCCCCTACGGAACCGTACGAGACTCTACAGGTCCCTTGGGAACATCACCGGCCCCTACGGAACCCTACACAACCCTCCGGAAACATATGGCACCCTACAAGCTCCTACCAACCCCTGCGGGCACTTACACAACCCTACAGGTCCCTACGGAAATCTACGGGACTCCACGGGCCCCTAGGGAACCCTACAGATTTCGACGGAACGTTACGAGCCCCTCTGGAACCCTACAGAATACCCCAGGACCCGACAGCACTCTACAAGACCCTTAGCAACACAACGGAACCTCACTAAAACCCTATGGGCTCCTACAGAACACTGCAGGTGCCTACGGAACC
>NW_027415603.1:0-1000 GCF_964106895.1 Numenius arquata
TAAATCCCCCCCCCGGGGGTGTTTGCAGAGAGATGCTTGTCTAGTTTGTACATATCAGTGATTTGCACTTGGTTTGGCCCTTCTCCGCCCCTCCCCCCCCAGCGCCCCCCCCCCCCCGGGGCAGCGGCCGGAGCCCCCAGGAGCCGGGAAGGTCCTTTAATTTTCTGTTACTTTTAAGGAGATCTCTTCTTGGGGGGGTGGGGGGAAAAGGGGGGGGAAGCAGCGGTGAGGCCCCCCCCCTCCCCACCCCCCCCCCCGTCACTGTTAGAGGCCTAATTTTATATGTATTAAAACCAAATGGAACTTGGATGTTATCAAGTTAAAATTATTGTAAAAGTTTGAATATATATTATATATAAATGCAATAAAAACCAACGGAGAGAGGCAGAGGGCTGTGTGTCCCCTTCCTCAGGCTCCCCGCAGCTCCCCCCCCCCCCCCCCCGGAAAGGGGGTGTGTGTGTTTGTGTATTTTGCCCCTTTTTGCCATATTTTCACCCAAACGCCCCCCACACACAGAGCCACGCGACCCTCCAGAGCAGCTTTTATCTCCATCTGTTTATGAGAGATCTGTACACAGTCAGCACGGTCGGGGGGGGGGAGGAAGCAGGAGGGACCCCCCCAGGGGTGGGGGACACCAACGTGTCACCCACCCTCCCCCCAGGGTCTCACTGCGGGGGCGAGGGGGGTCCCGAACAGTCATTTTGCAACAAAAGACACAGGTTTTTATATTTTTTTTTGGGGGGTGGGGGGGTGGAAATTAATGTCCTGGACAGGTCCTGTCCTGGAGACAATAAATAGAAGGGAGGGGGGGACACGGGGTGGGGGGGTGGGAAGGGGACACAAGAGCCGGCGGGCCGCACACAGGCGCTCTGCGGGTTTTAGCTTTTATTAAATAAAATATATTAACATATACTCCTCTCCGGTGCCCCCCCCCCCCCTCGCTAGTCCCCCCCCAGGTTAGTAGCTAGAGCTGAACCCCCAAAGACACACACCCCCCCCC
>NW_027415604.1:0-6894 GCF_964106895.1 Numenius arquata
GATGAGGAAGGGAGGGGGGGAAGCTGCACCCCCAAATATCCTCACCTGCACCCCCAAATATCCCCCCTGCCCTCCCCCTGAGGCTTGGGAGACACCCCCCCCCCCCCATCCCCTCCAGCAGCCTCTTCCCCCCTCCCAGTCCCCTTTGAGCCCCCCCCCCCCCCCATCTGTCCTCTGGAGATTTGGGGACACCCCCCTGCGCCCCCAGATATCCCCACTGCACCCCCAAATCCTCCCCTGCTCTCAGAAATACCCCCCCCGTTCCCCGAAATACCCCCCTGCACCCCCAAAACATCTCCCCTCCACCCACAAAATACCCCCCTGTGCCCCCAAATATCCCCCCCTGCACCCCAAAATACCCCCCCGTGCCCCGAAATACCCCCCTGCACCCCCAAAACATCTCCCCTCCACCCATGAAATACCCCCCTGTGCCCTGAAATACCCCCCTGCACCCCAAAATACCCCCCTGTGCCCCGAAATACACCCTTCACCCCAAAAACATCTCCCCTGCACCCCCAAAATACCGCCCTGCTCCCCCAGATACCCCCTGTGCCCTGAAATACCCCCCCCTGCACCCCCCAAAATACCCCCCTGCACCCCAAAATATCCCCCTGCACCCCCAAATACCCCCCTGGGGGGGTCCCCACCTTGTAGAGGGCGCTGACTTTCTCCTGGCACTTGATATAGTCCTCGTAATCCGCAAACACCTTAAACCTGGGGGGGGGGGGGACACAGGGATGGGGGGGGGGGGGGGGTCAGGGGAGACCCAGGCGTCCGGGTCCGTCCGTCCCCCCCAGCAGAGGGGTCCCCGTTGTCTGGGCCCCCCCCCCCCAACTGCTTTGGGGACCCCCAGAACCCAAAATCTGCACCCAAACCTCATGAACCATCACCCATCACCCAGGGACACCCCCCACCCCACCCCCAATTCCCAGGGGACCTGGGTGTCCGAGCCCCCCCACCAAAGGTGAACCCCACCATCTGGGCCCCCCCAATGAAGGGGACCCCATCATCCGGGCCCCCCAACAAAAGGGGCACCAGCGTCCAGGACCACAGAACCCAAGACCTTGACCCATGAATTTGGGTTCTCCATCACCCAGGGACATCCCCCCCCCCCCAATTCTCAGGGGACCCGGGCATCCAGGCCCCCCCAACTGCAATGGGAGACCCCATCACCCGGGCCCCCCCAACAAAGGGGGCACCAGTATCCGGGACCACAGAACCCAAGACCTTGATCCATGAACTTGGGTTCTCCATCACCCAGGGACACCCCCCCCAGCCCTCCCCAATTCCCAGGGGACCCGGGCATCTAGGCCCCCCCAACTGCAGTGGGGTACCCCATCACCCGGGCCCCCCAACAAAGGGGGCACCAGCATCTGGGCCCCCCCCAGCTGCTGTGGGGACCTCAGAACCCAAGATCTCCACCCAAACCACTTGAACTTGGGTTCTCCATCACCCAGGGACACCCCCCCCACCCCCCCGACTCTGCTTCCATGGGGACCCAGGCGTCCGGTCGCCCTCGTCCCTTTGGGGGATCCCCACCCTGGGAGGGGGATCCCCCCCCCCGACCTGTCGTGGTTGAGGAGCATGTTGACGATGTCTCGGAAGAGGTCGGGCTGGTGGGGGCTGAAGAAGCCGCTGCTGAGCTGGTCCACGGCCTCCCGCAGCTCGGGCAGCCGCTCGTAGAACTCCCGGGCACAGTAACTGGGGGGGCAGGTATGGGGGGGGGGGGGGTGTCAGGGTGAGGTGGGGGGCCCTGGGGGGGCCGGGGTGAGATGGGGGGGCCATGGGGAGCTCCAGGTGCCATAGGGAGACCTGGGTGATGTGGGGTGCCATTGGGAGCTGTGGGGAACCCAGGGTGATGTGGGGTGTTATGGAGAACTATGGGGTGACTGGGGTGATGTGGGGTGCCATGGAGAGCTGTGGGGCAGCAGAGGTGCTGTGGGGAGCCCTGGGGGGCTGGAGTGAGAGGGGGGAGGCAGGGAGAAATGCGGGGGAGCCGGGGGCAAATGGGGGGTCTGGGAAGCCCTGGGGGGGGGCCAGGAGGAGATATGGGGGTCGCTGGGTGATATGGAGAGCTATGGGGTGACTGGGGTAATGTGGGGTGCTGTGGGGAGCCCTGGGTGCTGTGGGGGCACCATGGGGTCCCTGGTCACCATGGGGGTGCCAGGTCACCACAGGGGTTCAGTGGGTCCCATGGACACCATGGGGGTTCCAGGTGACCATGGGGGTCTCAGGTCACCACGGGGGTTCAGCAGGTCCCATGGACACCATTGGGGTCCCAGGTGACCATGGAGGTTCAATGGGTCCCATGGACACCATGGGGGTGCCATTGGGGTCCCAGGTCACCACAGGGGTTCAGTGGGTCCCATGGACACCATGGGGGTCCCAGGTCACCACGGGGGGTCCCAGGTCACCACGGGGGTTCAGTGGGTCCCATGGGCACCATGGGGGTCCCAGGTCACCACGTGACCACAGTGGGTGCCATGAGCCCCACAGAGGTGCCACGTGGGTCCCACCCCCACCCCAATCTCCTGGGGGTCCCCACCCACCCCCCGCCGGTCGAGGGCCTCCACGTCGGGCACCCTCATGCCGAAGATGAAGAGGTTCTCCTCCCCCGCCTCCTCCGCCATCTCCACGTTGGCCCCGTCCATCGTCCCGATGGTCAAGGCCCCGTTGAGCATGAACTTCATGTTCCCGGTGCCCGAGGCTTCCGTCCCGGCCGTGGAGATCTGCTCCGACAGGTCGGCCGCCGGGATCACTGCCGGAGAGGGCGGGGGGGGGGGGGGGGCGAATTGTGTGGGGGGGGGGGACACACAACGACTAGGGTGATATTGGGGTGACCGGGGAAAAAAATGGGGCAATAGTGGGGTGTTTGGGGCAATATCGGGGGGTTTAGGGCAATCCTGGGGTGTTTGGGGCAAAGTTGGGGTGCCCGGGGCCATGCCAGGCCACTGGGATCGCTGCCGGAGAGGGGGGGGCAAGTGGGGGGCGGGGGGGGGGGGGACCAGGGTGATATTGGGGTGGTATTGGGGTGTTTGGGGCAATGTTGGGGTGCCCAGGACCATGTCAGAGTGGTATTGGGGTGTTTGGGGCAATATCAAGGTGTTTGGGGCAATATCAAGGTGTTTGGGGCAATGTTGAGGTGCCCAGGGCCATATCGGGGGGACCAGGGTGGTTTCGGGGTGCAGGGGGTTTTTGGGGTGCAGGGGGTTTTTGGGGTGCCCTTCTCATCCAGCGAGACCCGGTCGATCTCCAGGAAGAGCTTTGGGTGCTGAGGGGTGGATTTTGGGTGCAGATGGTGGGGTTTTGGGTGGGTTTCGGGATTCAGGGGGGCCCCGGTGGGGTGGGGGGGGGTTGGGGTACAGGGGGGGTTTTGGGGTGCGGGGGTTTTTGGGGTGCCCTTCTCATCCAGCGAGACCCAGTCGATCTCCAGGAAGAGCTTTGGGTGCTGAGGGGTGGAGTTTTGGTGCCAATGGGTTGGTTTTGGGGGGTTTTGGGTGGGTTTGGGGGCTCGAGGAGATGTTTAGGGGGGTCGGGGTGTTTTTTGGGGTGCAGGGGGTTTTTGGGGTGCGGGGGTTTTTGAGGTGCCCTTCTCATCCAGCGAGACCCGGTCAATCTCCAGGAAGAGCTTTGGGTGCTGAGGGGTGGATTTTGGGTCGTTTTGGGTGGGTTTGGGGGCTCGAGGAGAGGTTTGGGGGGTCAGGGGGGGTTTTTGGGGTGCAGGGCGTTTTTGGGGTACCCTTCTCGGCCGGCGACACCCGGTCGATCTCCAGGAAGAGCTTTGGGTGCTGAGGGGTGGAGTTTTGGTGCCGATGGGTTGGTTTTGGGTGGTTTTGGGGGGTTTTGGGTGGGTTCGGGGGGGGGCCAAGGGGGAGTCGGGGGGGATTTTGGGGTGCAGGGCGTTTTTGGGGTACCCTTCTCGGCCAGCGAGACCCGGTAGTTCTCCAGGAAGATCAGCTTGAGGCGGTCGCCCACGGCCGGGTCCCGGTTGACGACGTCCCCGATGGAGGTGACCAGTTTGATGATCATCTTGGCCATGTGGTACCCAGGGGCCGCCTGCGGGGGGGGGGGGGGGGGGGGTCAGCGGGGACCCCCCAAACCCCACAGGGGGACCCCTAAACCCCCGCGGGGACCCCGACTCCCCATAGGGACCCCCAAACCCCCGAGGGGGCCCCCAAATCCCCACAGGAACCCCCCCCCCCAGACCCACAGTTTCTATGGGGACACCTCGGTCCCCCCAACTGCCTATGGGGACCCCCGACCCCCATAGGGACCCCCCCAAATCCCAGAGGGGACCCCAACTCCCTAGAGGGACCCCCCAGATCCTCGCAGGAACCCCCCGGGCCCCCAGTTTCCATGGGGCCCAAATCCCCAGGGGGACCCCCCCCAACTTCACACGGGGACCCCCAACTCCCCACGGGGACCCCAACTCCACAGGGGGACACCAACTCCCTGCAGGGCCCCCCAAATCCCCACAGGGACCCCCAGTTCCCATGGGGACCCTTTGGACCCCCCAACTGCCCATGGGGACCCTCGACCCCCATAGGGACCCCCCAAATCCCAGAGGGGACCCCAACTCCCCGCGGGGACCCCCAGCTGCACAGGGAGACCCCCAAATTCCCACAGAGACCCCCTCGGACCCCCCCCAAATCCCCAGCTCCCCATGGGGACCCCCAAATCCTCACGGGGACACCCCCCCGCTCCCCCTGCCCCTCCCAGTTCCCATGGGGACCCCCCCAGACCCCCCCTGGCCCCCCCATACCTTGCCCCCGATCATGACGGTTCGGGGCACGAAGGGTTTATTCGGCTCCTTCTTGATCCCTGGGGGGGGACACGGGGGGGGAGGGGGGGGGGTACGACACACACAACACCCCGAATCAGGGGGGGGCCCCGGGGGGGGCCCGGACACCTGGGTCCCCTTTTTGGGGGGGGGGGGGGGAGCAGAAATTGGGGTCCCGGGGGGTCAAGAGGTGCCTGCTGATGGGAGTCTCGAGGGGGGGGCGGTTTCGGGGGGGGTCCCTGTGGAGGGGGGGGGGGCGTGTCTTGGGGGGGGGTGTTTGAGGGGGACCCGGGTGGGGGGGTTCCTTGGGGGGGGGGGGGGGGGGTGTCCCTGTGGGGGGGTCAGAGGGGTCGGGGGTCCCAAGGGGGTTCCTATGGGGTGTCCCAGGGGTGGGGACTCCGGGGGGGGGTCTCTATGTGGGGGTGTCGCTATGGGGGGGGTCCTGGGGGGGGGGTTCCCCTGGGGGGGGGGTCCCGGTGGGGGTTCACTTGTAGGGGGGGTCCCGGGGGGGGGGGGGTGTCTCACTGTTGTAGAGGGTGATGACGTGGAGGCAGTTGAGGAGCTTGGGGGTCTCTGTGGGGGTCCCTGGGGGGGTGTCGCTATGGGGGGGGTCCCGGGGGGGTCTGGGGGGATCCGGGGGGGGTTCCCCTGTTGGGGGGGGGTCCCGGGGGGGGGGGGTGTGTGTGTCTCACTGTTGTAGAGGGTGATGACCTGGAGGCAGTTGAGGAGCTTGGGGGTCTCTATGGGGGTCTCTATGGGGGGGGGTGTCGCTATGGGGGGGTCCGGGGGGGGGGTTCCCCTGTTGGGGGGGGATCCCGGGGGGGTCCCGGGGAGGAGGGGGCGGGGGGGGGGTGGTTCTCACTGTTGTAGAGGGTGATGACGTGGAGGCAGTTGAGGAGCTTGGGGGTCTCTATGGGGGTCCCTGGGGGGGTGTCGCTATGGGGGGGGTCCCGGGGGGGTCTGGGGGGATCCGGGGGGGGTTCCCCTGTTGGGGGGGGTCCCGGGGGGGGGGGTCTCACTGTTGTAGAGGGTGATGACGTGGAGGCAGTTGAGGAGCTGCCGTTTGTACTCGTGGATGCGTTTGACCTGGATGTCGAAGAGCGACGCGGGGTTCACCTGCACCCCGTATTCCCGCTCCAGGAACGCCGCGAACTTGGCCTTGTTCTCCTGGGGGGGGGGGATGGGGGGTGGGAGACCGGCCTAGACCCCCCTGTACCCTCCCAGACCCACAGAGACCCCCCCCCAGACCCACAGATTTCCCCCCCCCCCCCCAAAAAAAAGGAGCCGGGGTTCCCCGCACCCCACGTTCCTGCACCAGGAACTTCACCTTGTTCTCCTGGGGGGGGGGAGCCCGGTGGGGACCCCCCCCCCCAGATCCTTCCCCGAGCCCCACAGAGCCCCCCCGACCCCCCTCCGGGCACCCCATAACCCCTCTGGGACCCCCCATTGCCCCCCATCACTCCCCCCCCCGTATCCAGCATCCCTGGATGTCCCTGCATCCCCCCCAGACTCCCCCAGACCCCCAGACCCCCGGCCCCCCCGGCCCCTCCAGCCCCACAGACACAACCCCACCCCCAGCCCCCCCCCCCCCCCCCCCCCCCCCCCATGTTTCCCCCCCCCCCCCCGGTACCTGCTTGACCTTGGCCACGTCGCGGATGAAGGACTCGTCGTCCACGAAGCCCCGGAGCCGCTGGAGCTGGTCCAGGTCGGCCACGAACTCCTCCCCGATGCGCTGTGGGGCGGGGGGGAATGGGGTGGTGGTTGTGGGGCACCCCCCCCCCCCCCACTGACCCCCCCTCCCATCACCCCATAGCCCCCCCGTAGCCCCCCACCTGGGCGATGACCTCGGCCAGCCCCGGGTTGCAGAGCTGGAGCCCCCCACGGCCCCACAGCCCCCCAGAGCCCCCCCAAAGCCCCCCGGGACCCCCCCCCCCAAAGGGACCCCCCAGCCCCATAGCCCCCCCCGTAGCCCCCCACCTGGGCGATGACCTCGGCCAGCCCCGGGTTGCAGAGTAGGAGCCAGCGCCGTGGGGTGATGCCGTTGGTTTTGTTCTGGAACTTGTGGGGCTCCAGCTCGTAGAAATCCTTGAACCTGTGGGGTGAGGTTGGGGGGG